>NC_056746.1:333464806-333467306 GCF_019279795.1 Protopterus annectens
GAGAGATGCAGCTATTTAGCCAAACTGGAGGCTGAGCTCTCTCAACTCAGGACTGGCAAGACCAGACAGGAGGAGAAGGCAACTACACACACCACAAAACCAGTCTCACATAAAGCTATCACAACAATGAATCAAACACATAAACACACAAAGACATACTCGGAGGCTCTGAGCAAAAATTTACCTAAACAGCAGAGGCCTCCAAAGCAGACACCCAAGCAATCGCCACCTCATGACACACCACAGGCAACACATAAAACACAAAATCAGTGTGCAAAGCAGTCACAGCCCTTAAGGCCAAATACAACACCAAACATACTTGTCATAGGTGACTCCATAGTCAGACACACTGACGTCCCACTCACCAGGCTGAACAAGGAGAAGGGTCACAGTAAGCTGCTTATCGGGCGCTAGAATCCGCCACATAACACAAGCACTTGGGTCACTCCACAGCAAGTACAAATATGACACAGTCATTGTCCATGCTGGTGTGAACGACCTGAGACGTACCTCCCTGGACTACATGAAAAGAGACATAGAGGAGCTCTCTGATTATGTAGCCAAGGCAGGTATGACCCTGACCCTGAGCAGCATCCTTCCTTCACCAAGAATGATGCCACAACATAGAGACAAGATGATTAGCTTTAACAATTGGCTTAATTTCTGGTGTCATTCAAAGGGGATCCAGTGTCTGTCTGCCTGGGATGACATGCTTGACAAGCCACGCTGCTGAGCCGCAAGGACAGCTTGCACCTGTCACTCCTGGGATTCCGGATATTGGCTAAGGCTCTTGCCACCCCCATAGTGCCTTTTTTAGGCAAGGCTCAAATTCTAAACCTACCACCCTAGAAAACAAAAATGGGAAGAAACTAAGGGTAATGCTGCTCAATGCCAGAAGTGTAAATCTCAAAATGCATGCACTCGAGGCCCTTCTCAGTATGGAGAACATCGATGTCTATGCTGTGACTGAAACCTGGTTCAAGGCTCCTGAGAGCACCCCGGCACTATCAGGTTTTACCTCATATCATGCGTTCCGGCCCCAAAACCCTGACCACATCACAAAAGGAGGGGGTGTATCCATATTCATCAAGGATGCCCACACCTCCAGGTTGGTGGCAATGCACGAAGCATCGGAAACCATCCAGGTGCAATTAACCATAGGCAAAACTGTTCTACAATTTGTAGCATGCTACAGGCCACCCTCTCAAACTCAGGAACCCCACACAGCCTTCCTGAAGACACTGGAGGGTATAAAAGTATCTCCAAACACCATTATATTGGGTGACTTCAACTACCCGAATATAGACTGGGAACATTACTCAAGCCCAAACTTTCTAGCCCAAAGGTTCCTGGAGTTCATAAATTCAAATGCCATGGAACAACTAGTCACCGTTCCCACAAGAGGAGAAAATATACTAGATCTCATCATCACAAACATGGGGACAAAATGCTCCACACTGGCAGTCTATCCCTCATTGGTGAGATCAGATCATAAACTAATCTCACTGGATATCCACATCCCGCCTCCACCCCAAACAAAAAAGACCACAGTGAAGAACTTCTCTAAAGCAAATTTCACACTACTCAAGACTGGTGTGGTATCCTTCAAGGCCCCCGAGCCAGTGGAAACCACAACCCAAGCTGCGGAAGCCCTTACAAATGCCTTCTACGAACACCTCTAGGACTGCATGGATCAGGCAATCCCTAATAAAACCAAGACTCTTTCCACCAAGGGCAAACGTCCAGTCTGGTGGACCCCAGCCATAAACAAACTTTACAATAAGAGGAGAAAGCTGTTACATGATAGAGCAAAATCCATAAAAGAGAAGGCACCTTTGATCATTATTAGTAAAAAAATACGAGCACTCATAAAATCATCCAAGGCCAACTTTGAGAGAAAAATTGCCATAGATTCAAAAGTCAATCATAAGGCCTTCTTCAGCTATGTTAGAAACCTGGGTGGAAACTCCCAGATATGCTCAGAATTAGTCCAAAATGATACAAAAATCACTGAACCCACAGACATTGCCAACATACTGGCAGACAGGTTCAGTGTAAACTTCACCCTCCCCCCCAAAAGGAGAGATAACTATCCCAGCGGAGTGCAGCCTCCCAGACATCTCCAATGCGCAGGTGAAAGCTGCTCTCTCTAAAGCTGAAAACACAGCATCAATGGGACCGGATGGTGTCCCCAGCTGTGTGCTACACGAACTCAATGAGGAACTAAACCCGCACATAAGGCAGCGCTGTTTAATCTTAGCCTTACCACAGGATACATGCCCAAGGAGTGGCGTCACGGCAACTGTGGTCCCACTCCACAAAGGCGGTGCCTCTACGGACCCTGGTAATTACCGCCCCATAAGCTTAACAAGCCTGGTCTGCAAAGCTATCGAGAGGATCATAATGGAACTCATAAACAAAGCCATAGGGACTTGGCAGACGTTGGACCCGACCCAGTTTGGCTTTGTCAAGGGCAGATCATGCCTTTGAACTTGGTCGA
>NC_056746.1:333472306-333582306 GCF_019279795.1 Protopterus annectens
ATACCCGGGGTAAACCTACGATCTTCCATCCACTCATCAAGATTCCTCTTGAAGAGAGTCAATGAGGGACTCTGCCTAACCTGGACTGGGATTTTATTCCAGAGTGAAGGGAGCCTCTGGGTTATGAATCTGTCCCTCCAGCATGTCCTATTTATTTCAATGCTGAGGTTCAAGTCTCTCGAGCACATAGCTCGATGGGATTTGGATTTTCTGAGGTGCAGCATGTCCATTAATTCCGGGTTGGACATGGCTTTATACGTCAGGCACATATCGCCTCTGAACAGGCGGTATGCCACTGAGTAGAGCTGGAGTTTCTTTAACCGGGCAGCATATGGCATCTGTTTGAGCCCTTTGATCCTCTTGGTGAGGTACTTTTGGGGTCTTTCCAGTTGCTGCAGGTGTCTGGTAAGGTACATCCCAAAAGGGGCATTGTACTCAATTATGGGCCTGATGACGGATGAGTAAAGAGGGACGATGACCTCCTGATCTAGATGTGAATCCCTTCATGATTAGGTGGGCTATATAAAATGTTTTTCTAACCACTTTGGCCACGTGGTTGTCAAATGAGAGATTGTTATCAACTTGGGTCCCCAGGTCCCTAATTACTTCTTCTGTACTTAATGGATTACCACCTATGTGGTAATTTGTGGGCACTTTGTTTTTGCCAAAGGGGATGACTATACACTTTTTGGCATTTACCTTGAGGCCATGGCTCTGGCACCAGTTGTCTGTTTCTGTGAGGCCCTTTTGGAGGATGCTTGTGTTGGCTGGAGAGTCGATTATGGCGCCCAGTTTGCAGTCATCTGCGAACTTGGTCAGCCACAGTCCTTCCGTGTTGGCCTGTACCTCTGAGAAATATATACCGAACAAGAGAGGTCCCAGGACTGAGCCTTGTGGGACACCACTTGTAACTGGTTTGGAGTCTGACATGGCTCCAGCTATTCTAACCATGTGGGTTCTGTCCTTGAGCCAGTTTGCAATCCATCTAGTGACATAGGGTTTATATTTAAGCTGGTGAGCTTATTTATAATGCCAGTGGGGTATTGTATTGAAGGCTTTGCGAGGTCCAGGTAGGCTGTGTGGACCACCTTCCCGTCAATGGCCTTGGTGACTGTTTCAAAGAAATCAACCAGGTTTAAGAGGCAGGATCTGCCCTTAACAAAGCCGAACTGGGTAGGATCCAGTGTCTGTAGGTCCCCAATATCTTTATTTATGAGGTCCATGATGATCCTTTCCATAGCTTTGCAGACCAAGCTAGTCAGGCTTATGGGCGATAGTTTCCAGGATCCATTGAGGCACCACCTTTATGGAGAGGGACCACTGTTGCTGTACACCACTCTTTGGGCACATATCCTGTAGTAAGGCTGAGATTGAACAGTAGTTTTATGTTTGGGTTTAGCTCTTCTTGGAGTTCATGTAGGACGAGCCCAGGACACCGCCTGGTCCCATTGATGCTGTGTTTTTGCTTTGGAGAGGGCTGCTCTTACCTGAGCATCTGAGATGTCAGGGGCAGCACTCTGCTGGGATAGATATTTGCCCTTTGGTGGGGGGAGAAGTTTGCGCTGAACCTGTCCGCTAGGATGTTGGCAATGTCTGTGGGTTCAGTGTATTTTTGTCATTTTGGACTAATTCTGAGCATATCTGGGAATTACCACCCAGGTTCCTAACATAACTAAAGAAAGCCTTGTGATTATCCTTAGTGTCCTGTGCAATTTTTCTCTCAAGCTGGCCTTAGACAATTTTATGAGTGCCCGTAGTTTTTTGCTAATACTGATCAGTGATGCCTTCCCTTTTTGGGATTTTGCTCTATCATGTAGTAGCTTCCTCCTTCTATTGTATAGTTTGTTTATGGTTGGGGACCACCAGACAGGACGTCTGCCTTTGGAGGATTGGGTCTTGGTTTTGTTTGGGATCGCATGATCCATGCATTCCTGAAGGTGTTCCTAGAATGCGTTTATAAAGGATTCTGCGGTCTGGGCCTTATTTTCCACAGGCCCGGGGGCTTTGAAGGATTCCAGCTCGGTTTTGAGGAGTGTGAAATTTGCTTTAGAGAAGTTTTTCACTGTGGTTTTCTGGGCAGGGGGTGGGGTCGGGATGTGAATATCTAGCGAGATTAGTTTATGGTCTGATCTTACCAGTGAAGGATACACTTCTGGTCTGGAGCATAGAGTCCCCATGTTGGTGATGATCAGGTCCAGTATGTTTTCCCCTCTTGTGGGAGTGGTAACAAGTTGTTCCATAGCATTTGAGTTTATAAATTCTAGGAACCTTTGGGCTAGGGTGTTGGAGCTCGAGTAATGCTCCCAGTCTATGTTTGGGTAGTTGAAGTCGCCCAATATAATGGTGTTTGGAGAGACCTTCATATTTTCCAGTGTTCTCAGGAAGGCCGAGTGGGGTTCCGGGTTTGGGAGGGTGGTCTGTAGCAGGCTATAAACTGAAAGGCAGTTTTACCCACTGTTAGTTGCACATGGATAGTCTCTGATGCTTCGTGCTTTGCCACCAACCTGGAGGTGTGGGTATGTTTGATGAATATCAATACTCCCCCTCCTTTTGTGGTTCGTTCCAAGTTTTGGGGCCGAAAAGCATGGTATGAGGTATAACCTGGTAGTGCTGGGGTGCTCTCGGGAGCCCTGAACCAGGTTTCTGTTACTGCACAGATATCGATGTTCTCCATGCTAAGGAGAGTTTCGAGTGCGTGCATCTTGAGGTTTAGACTTCTGCTGAGTAGCATTACTCTTAGTTTCTTATCCCTTGTGATAACTATGGAGGTGGGTTTGTCTTTTGAGCCTTGCCTAAAAAGGCACTATGGGGGTAGCAAGAGCCTTTGCCAATATTGGAAAGCCTAGGGGTGACAGGTGCAAGCCGTCCCTAGCGAAGCATTGTGGCTTGTCGAGCATATCATCCCAAGCTGACAGGCATTGGATCCCCTTTGAATGACACCAGTACTTAAGTCAGTTGTTGAAATTGATCATCTTGTCTTCATATTGTGGCGTCATTCTTGGTGAGGGTAAGATGCTACTCAAGGTCAGGGTCATATCAGCCTGGGTACATGCTCAGAGAGCTCCTTTATGTCTCTTTTCATGTAGTCCAGGGAGGTACGTCTCAGGTCATTCACACCAGCATGGACAATGACTGAGTCATATTTGTACTTGCCTTGGAGTGACCTGAGTGCTTGTGTTATGTGGTGGATCCTAGTGCCCGACAGGCTGCTCACCATGACCCTCTCCTTGTTCAGCCTGGTGAGCGGGACGTCAGTGTGCCTGACGATAGAGTCACCTATTACAAGTGTATCAGGTGTGCTGTTTAGTCTTAAGGGCTGTGACTGTTCGGCACACTGGCTTTGTGAGATATGTCTTGCACGTGTTTTGTTTTGGGGTAGCGGTTGCTTGGGTGTCTGCTTTGGAGGTCTCTGTTGCTTAGGCAGATCTTTATTTAGAGCCTCTGAGTATGTTTTTGTGTGATTATGTGTTTGGTTTGCTGTCGTGGTAGGTCTATGTGAGACTGGAATTGTAGTGAGTGTGGTTTCCTTCTCCTCTTGACTGGTTATGCCATTACTGAGTTGAGAGAGCTTAGCCTCCAGTTTGGCTATATGGTTGCACTCTCACATGTGTTGGAATTTGTTGGGAGGAGGAGAGGGTTGTCTGTGTACATGAGGCAGTTGTAACATTGCCTCAAGATTCCCAGATTCACCAGCTGGACCGGACCGGAGAGGAGATTGACAACTGACCTTTGGACATGCTAGAATAGTATTGGGAATTCCTTAATAATTGAAAACAAGGGCCAGTGGGGAGTGAGGGTGTAGTGCTTTTAATTTTTAGTGCTGACATATATAATTGCTTTAGTGAGCAAGTGCCAGGTAACTTAAGTGCAATGTGTTACAGATAACTTAAATGCAAAAATGACAAACAGTAGCTTTCTTTCAAGTGAAACAAGGAAATAAGTACAGTAAGCAATGCATATATCAGTAGTGATCCACAGATGTGCTGAGAAGCCGCGTATTAGGTGGAATTAGCGATGTTCTTCATCTCACATTGCTGCAGTCCTTACATATGGGTAGTCCGCTGTCCTCGGTCGGCCCGAATACCAAAGTATTAGGCTGACGCCGGTCAAGGCGCTTAAAACTGACATCAGGACGTCAGGGTACAAAAGCGCATGACCGACGTCATATCCTCAGTCTTTTTTGCCGCATGGTCCGATGCAGAAGCAGCGTTGCAAGTGCCGTTCGGCGTTCTGAAATTTTTCGAGTTCGGAGTTTCAGACCCGAATCCAAGTTGGCTAAGTACCCGTTGGGGAATATTTTGTTTTTCTTGCCTCAGTGTATTACGGATGTCAGAAAAGTGAATAACTGTATTTCTTGTGGGAAACAGATACCGCGATAGGGATTATCATTCTTTGTGCATTCCTTGTTTGGGGCCTGAGCACGACGTTGTCGGGTGTCGCTTTGTGCTAGGTTCAATAAGCGCACTATTAAGCGAAGGTTAGATTGTGCTAGGCTGGACTTGAAGCGGTGCAATTATAATATGCCGTCGGACTCTCCGGCGCCCGCTTCTTCGAAGAAGCGCAAAGACAAAACAGTTAAACCCAGGCAAGATGAGTCGTCCATTCCGGACGCCGGTTCTTTAGAGGCTTCAGTGGAACCGGTGGTTCCGACGGAGACTTCTCTGGAGTCTCAGGGGGAGACTTTGATTTTGCAGGATGTGGCCTCTCAAGAGGCAGGTCAGGCTGAAGGGGCTTCTCAGGTTACTGTACTCCCCTCCCTTCCTAGGGTGGTTAGGCCCTCTCCTTCTGTTTCCAAGGCTTCTCCCAGAGGCAGGCCAGGTTTAGCTTCTGTTGGTGTCACTCCTAGTTCAGCAGGGTCTGTGCCTAAGAAGCACATGCTTAAAATGGCAGAAGATTTGATTACTCTGATTAGAGGTTCTTTGCCCCCTCCTGATAAGAGGCCTAGGGTGGAGCCAGAGTTGGGAAGTTTTGAGCAGGCTTCAGATGTTTCAGAGTCTTCGGCTGAAGACTTGCAGGAGTACTCTCCTTATTCGGATTCTGATGCAGATGATTCCACTCCTTCTGCTTCTCCTCCAGAGGATTTTTCTTTTTCAGAGACACTTCATTCTATGAGGGAACATTTTAAGTGGGAAGGTCAGGACTTCTCTGATTCACGGAAAAGGCTTAGGGAATTTTTGCTTTTACCCCAACATAGGCCCTTGGCTATACCCCCTGTTCTGGATGTTGTGGAAGATGTGTTTTCAGAGGCTTTACTTAATCCTGATTCTCTGCCTCCTGCGCCTGTTAAACCGGATAGGTATTACAGGGTGCCTGAGGCTCATAAATATCTTTATAAGAGTCCTAGGGCGGACAAAGAAACTATTAGTCAGGGACCTAAGGGTGTCAAGGCCTCTGTTGTAAAAAATCCGGTTCCTCTAGATAAAGAGGCCAGAGCTTTGGATAGATGGGGAAAGAAGGTCTATACATCTTCTACCTTAGCTATGAGGGCTTTGAATTGCCAGTTTCATATGTTGAAATATCAAAACTTTCTTCTTTCTCAATTGAAGTCTAAGGTGGATGCTCTGGCGGAAGGCATTGAGTGTAAAGAATTACAAGATTTGGTGCATGTCTCTGAATAGGTGGGTAAGCATTCATTACAATGTGGTTTTGATGCTGTGCAGGCCTCGTCTAGGGTGGCTGCCACTGGTTCAGTTCTTCGCAGGCACGCCTGGCTGAAGGATCAGAATTTATCTGACCATTTTAAGACAAGGATTTTGGATGCTCCTTTGCAGTCTGATGTGTTGTTTGGTTCACCTGTGGAGTCAGTCTTGAAGAAAATGGAAGACAAGGCTAAGTCTATGCAGGCTGTTAAAGATTTTTGCAAGTTCAGCCTCCAAGTTTAGTAGGAATTGGCCTGCTAAGGGGTGGACGTATCCTTCTTATGATTCTCAGTCTAGTGGTAGATCTAGACGTGGTAGGGCAGAGCTCAGAGTTCTTTCAGACCTAGAACAGGGAGTTCACCTGCACAATCTTCGGTGAGGGCAGGGGCCAGTCCTTTCGTAAACAGGCCCAATGACCTACTCTTTCAGCTGCCAGATCCTGCTTGCCTGGCAGCACCTTTGGGAGGAAGGTTGGCACTCTTCAAGGAAAATTGGATTTGATTACCCAAGACAAATGGGTATTGGATATCATACACCAAGGTTACAAGTTTTATTTCCATACCTTGCCTCCTTTCTAAGGCCTGCCACCCGTTCCTCCTCGCCAAACACTAGAGCCTCACAAACGACTTTCTCTACTAGTTCAAATAGGGGCCATACAACGGTTCCTCTGCCAGAAGTGGGCCTAGGATTTTATTCTCGCCTGTTTCTAGTACCAAAGAAAGGGAACACGTGGAGACCAATTTTGGATTTATCTATCCTCAACACATATCTGGACATTCCCAAGTTCAAAATGTTGACGTTACAACAGCTTTTACCTCTGCTGGGCAAAGATCACTGGATGGTGACTCTGGACCTCAAGGAGGCTTACCTTCATGTTCCTATCAGGCTCAGTTGCAGGAAGTATCTGCGTTGGCTGGGACTTTTCATTATCAGTTCTCTGCATTGCCCTTTGGCTTATCTACTGCGCCCAGAGTGTTCACGAAGGTTCTGGCTCCAGTGGTAGCTTTCTTCAGGCTAAGAGGAATACAAATCTATCCTTATTTGGACGATTGCCTGATTCTGGCCCAAGGAAAGGACGAACTTCTTCATCATTTACAGTATGTGATGGCAGTGTTAAGATGCCTGGGGTATTCTGTGAACGAAATAAAGTCCAGTCTAGTACCCTCTCAGGACATGTGCTTTCTGGGTGTGAGACTGAATACAGCATCCCAGATGGCCTTTTGACCCCAGACAAACAAAAGAATCTTTCTCTTTACTTCCACCAATTGTCTCGTCAGTCCAGGCTGACTGCAAGGACAGTCCTTCAAGCCTTGGGGTTCATGGCATCTTGTATTCTGGTACTTCCCAATGCCAAACTGCATATGAGGAAGCTACAATGGTATCTCAAAATGTATGGACGCAGCACTGCCAAGATTTGGACACTGTCATTCAGATAATACCTTGCATTCAAAAGGAATTTTTGTGGTGGGCTCAGGAATGTCACCTAAACAAGGGACTCTCTGTGACCCGACCAGAGGTGAGTCAGATTTTAACGACAGATGCCTCAGACAAAGCTTGGGGAGCTCATCTAAATGGAAAATGGGTACAAGACACGTGGCCTGCCAGACGTCAACATTTACATATCAACTTGAAGGAGATGTTAGCAGTCCAATTTGCATTGATAGCTTTCAAGGATTTACTTCTTCCAGGGCAGGTGTTGATTCAAACAGACAACACAACTGTCATGTGGTACATCAACAAGCAAGGGGACGATTCATATCCTCTATGCAGACAAGCAATGATTTTGTGGGAGACTGCTCTCAGTTTACAGCTAAATCTTCAGGCAAGGTTTCTGCCAGGAGCACAGAACTCCTTAGCAGATGTGTTGAGCAGACAAATTATGGATCCCCACGAGTGGAAATTAGATCCTCATGTATTTCAGAAATTGACAGTGTTATGGGGAACTCCAGACATAGATCTGTTCGCTTCTCCACTAAATTACCAGCTGCCAAAGTTTTGCACAAAAGGTTTCATCCCACAGCTTGGAAAGTGGATGCTCTCTCATTCAATTGGAGCAATCTTCACGTGTATGCCTTTCCACCTCTGCCTCTCCTCCCAAAGATACTCCTGAAGGTCAGACAGGACAAGCCAAACATGATTTTAATAGCTCCGGATTGGCCTCGACAGCACTGGTACCCATTACTGAGAAGTCTGGTACGGGAGCCTCCATGGCCTTTGCCTTCGATTCCTCACCTGCTGTCTCAGGAGAAAAGTCATTTACTCAATGTCAAACTTCACTCTCTACATCTAACAGCCTGGCATATTCTGTTTTAAACCCTGGAGGGTCTCAGCTTCCACAACAAGTTTTGAATGTTATTTTGGAGGCCAGAAGGCCTAGTACAAGGAAAGTTTACGCAGATAAATGGAGGAGATTTTTATTTTGGAGTACAGCAAAGGACTGTGATGTTTCTAAACCTAATTTAAGTGTTGCTCTTCAATACCTTACTGAGTTATTGGACAAAGGTTTGTTCTTCTCCTCTATAAAGGTTCATGCTGCAGCGATTTCTGCTCACTATGACTGTGACCCACCATTATTTTCTCATCCTTTGTTTAAGCAAGTCCTTAGTGGTGCAAAGAATATAAGACCCCAATGTAGAGCTCCTACTCCTGCTTGGGATCTCAATTTTGTGTTGGAGAAACTCACTCTACAACCTTTTGAGCCTGCAGCAACTGCAGAGTTGAAATATTTATCATGGAAGACTGCTTTTTTGTTGGCCATTACCTCTGCGAGAAGGGTTTCTGAATTACAGGCCCTTATGGTGGTTGAGCCTTTCTTAATTTTCCACAAGGATAGGGTGTCTTTGCGTACTAACCCTTCTTTTATGCCTAAAGTGGTTTCTAGTGTGGCTTTAAAACAAACTATTCATTTGCCTACTTTTTATGCAAACCCCCAAAATAAAGGGAGAGGATTTTGCACACTTTGGATATACACAGACAGTTGCGATATTATTTGAGCAGAACTAAAGGGTTCAGGCAGTCTCAGCAGTTGTTTGTTTCTTTTGCTTTGGGTTCTCAGGGCAAACCTGTTTCAAAACAAACTATTTCTAAGTGGATTGGTTTTTGTATTGCTTTCTGTTATTCCCATCATGGTAAGGAGATTCCAGCTGGGATTAGGCCTCATTCCACTAGGGCTACTGCCACTTCTACAGCTTTTTTAAGGGGGGTGGCTACTAAAGATATTTTGGAAGCGGCTGCTTGGAGTTCAGTGCATACTTTCTCTAAGCATTACCACCTTCCGCTTTACTCTAAATCTAGGGCTGGATTTGCCACTGCAGTTTTACAGGGCATTTTGGCAGCCCCTAATGCTTTATAGTTTTGCCATCCTCCCTTACCTCTGCTTTGGGATTCTACCCATATGTAAGGACTGCAGCAATGTGAGATGAAGAACATAGTACAGTTTTGTACCTACCATAAATGTAGATGTTCAAGATCCACATTGCTGCAGTCCAACCCTCCCTCCTTCCCTCTGTAGTTAGAGGTGGTGGTGTGGTTTGGGTTGTACATATTGTAAATATGGTTAGTGCAGGGGTGGTTGGTTATTTTTTGCTGTTTTTTGGCTTTGGCCTTTCTTGTTAGGGCCTTCTGACATCTGGGGCAAGAAAAGACTGAGGATATGACGTCGGTCATGCGCTTTTGTACCCTGACGTCCTGATGTCAGTTTTAAGCACCTTGACCGACGTCAGCCTAATACTTTGGTATTCGGGCCGACCGAGGACAGCGGACTACCCATATGTAAGGACTGCAGCAATGTGGATCTTCGAACATCTACATTTATGGTAGGTACAAAACTGTACTTTCCAGGGAAATAACAAGCAAACAAACAACAAGCATATAAACAAAGCTAGATTCAGCAGGCCTGGATCTAGTCTATGCTACAGCAAACAAGGTGTACCAATTTCAGTAAGATACAGTTCAAATATTCAGGCTCTATAAACCTTTAACCAGAAATTCCCATCTCAGAAGGGCAGAGTCCAGCTTCTTCTCCCACAAGAGTGCAGACCACGAACCTTCTTAATGTAAAATAACTGGCCTGAAGCCCAAGTGCTTAAACCAGAACTAATACACTTTAAGAATAACAGACACTGGGCTCTCAATCAGCAGTTCCCAACTTAGAAGGATGAAAGCTACCTGTCCTGCCACCACAGTGCATGCCACAAACCTTCCTAATGTAAAACAACTGGTCTGAAGCCCAAGTGCTTAATCCAAAAGACTTAGAATGATAGCTACACTTTAATCAAGTTACTACCAAGCAGTAATAAATACAATTGAATACTTTAGAGAATGCCTGGATTAGTGCTCAAGTTACACAAACAAAGCTAGATCCAGCAGGCCTGAATCCAGTCTATGCCACAGCAAACAAGGCGCACCAACTTCAGTAAGAAGCAGTTCAGATATGCATGCACTATAAGCCTTTAACCAGAAATTCCCAGCTCAGAAGGGCAGAGTCCAGCCTCTCCTCCCACAAGAGTGCAGACCATGAACCCTCTTAATGTAAAATAACTGGCCTGAAAGCCCAAGTGCTTAAACCAGAATTAATACACTTTTAGAATAACAGACACTGAGCCCTCAATCAGCAGTTCCCAACCTAGAAGGATGTAAGCTACCTGTTCTGCCACTACAGTGCAGACCAGACCACAAACCCTCTCAATGCAAAACAACTGGTCCGAAGCCCAAGTGTTTAAACCAAAAGGCTTAGAATGAGTTACACCAAGCAGTAATAAATACAATTGAGTACTTTTAAGATGATGCAAAAGTAAAATAAAGTAGGTAGAAACACAAGTACAGTAAAAGCAGATGAAAATAATTTTTTTTTTTTTCAGAACAAGTGCTAAGATCAAACAGATTTGAGTGTTGAAACTAGAAAACTGGCTAGTTATAAGAAAAAAAAATCTAAGCTAGAAGGCTTCCCTCCAACACAGAAGGGCTTGGGGGCTCAGAAGCCTACAAATAGTCTATACCACTTAACAGGAAAGGCAGGAAACAAGCTTAATTTTTTTTTCTGTTTCCCAGATGCTCTATTTGTACACAGTAGGAGTGCCTGAAATCAGAATATGATCTCACTGCACTCATTTGAGTGAGCAAATGAGATGGGCCCAGAAAGAGTATCCAAACACAAATTTACAAGAGGGGCGGGCAGTTTCAAGGCCACTAAGATTAACACCAAAACAAAAACAGGCAGGGTGGGTGGGACTAACTGAAGAGCAAAGTCAAAACTTCCAGTTCAGTTAATATTCCTGCAACACAGTTAAAATCAATTCAATATGTGTGTGTGTGTGTGTGTGTGTGTGTGTGTCTATATATATATATATATATATATATATATATATATATATATATATATATATATATGTGTATGTGTATATGTATATAGATATAAAGTGAACGAAAGCGCTCAGCAAATAACAGTTCTGGCTCAGCGTCTATTCATTGGATTTCTGTTTTTGTTTTTAACAGTTTGGAAGTTTTCAGTAACAAAAGTTTATTTCTTCCTAGTTTTATTCGGTTTTATTTTTCCATATTTATATATATATAGATATATATATATATATATATATATATATATATATATATATATATGTGTGTGTGTGTGTATACATGTGTGTGTGTATATATATATATATATATATATGTGTGTGTATACATGTGTATATATATATATATATATATATATATATATATATGTATATGTGCGGAAAATGCATCTGCTGCCAGTATTTAGTTACAGCTACTCATTACACTTTTTCACATAACAACTTCAAAATTACTTTTGACTATCATTTCGACTGTAACAGCAAAAATATTGTTTATGCTGCTGTTTGTGTATCATGCCAAGCTTTTTATATTGGCAAGACTTGTCGTAAACTTTCCGACAGAATCAAAGAACACTACGGTGCTATTCGCGCCAATGACTACAGAAATGCTTTAGCATCTCATGCATCTGTCTGCACCAATTTCACTAAATTTACTTTTTTAATTTTAGAACAGGTTGATTTATTTTTTGGGGACTATTCAACACTCCTTGAGGTACAAGAACTGAAATGGCAACTACGTTTGGGCGCTGATATTGCCCCAGGACTCAATGACTCTCTAAATTTAAAATGCTTCCTACGATGGCAGAGCTGATTTCTCTGTATTTCATTGCGCTATGGCGCATTTCTTCTTTGTTTTTGTTTTTGTTTAAGTATGTATATTAGTTTGCAGAAACGTGCACTTGTACTATTCTCTGTAGCGTTCTACTGTATGTTTTTGCCTTTGATTTATTGCATATCCTTCTCAATATCACTGTGTTTATTAGTTTGATTTTACAGATTTGTTCTATGTAACTACTTTGTGATTTGCTACTACAGATTCGTTCTATATAACTATTTTGTGATTTGCTACTACATTTCACTGCTGCTACTATTCGCTACTATGTATCCATTCTTTGCTACTATAGGATAATCCATGATTGGTTGCTTTAGTTAACAGCATCATCTGTCAACCACTCACTAGCATTATAAATCGCTATTTACATTGGTTATGAAACTATGTTGACTACTCATTGATTGGTTAGTTTTAGACCGGAGTTTTTTATTACTTTTTACGACATTTTGTGGTATATAAAATCTGTACTAGATGTTTTATTTTTGTTTTCTGATGAAGTTCCAAGATTTTAACGGAATGAAAGCGCTTAAAACTATCAGCCTGTGTGTTGCCTCTTTTTTATAGTCCTTCTGCCACTGAAGTTATTTTTGATATATATATATATATATATATATATATATATATATATATATATATATATATATGTATATACACATACATATATATATATATATATGTGTATACATAAATTGGGGGGTGTGGGGGGCGAAGCTCCCCACCTATTTTCGTTTAAAATGTGTAGTTTATGTGTTATTTTCTTCTTTTAAACGAATATAGGTGGGGGCTTTGCCCCCCACACCCCCCAATGTGGGGGTCTGTGCCCCACCACACCCCCCATCCATATATATTAACTCCAGTGTTGCATGACATTGGGGAGGGGGACAAATCCTAGTTTTATGCCATGAATACTGGTTTTCGATCAAATGAAATTTCGATGAAATGCGTTTCGATCAAATGGTGTGTCGGTTAAATGAAGTAGATCTATATATATACATATATACATATATATATATATATATATATATATATATATATATAGATATATATATACATACATACATATATATACACACACACACACATATATATATATATAATATACATATAGATATATGTATATATATATATATATATATATATATATATATATATATATATATATATACATATATCTATATGTATATATATATATATATATATATATATATATATATATACAGATATATATGTACATATATACATATATATAGATATATGTATACATATATATATATATATATATATATATATATATATATATATCTTCATATTTATGTATACTCCGATCACTCTCCCACACGGTCTCTTCGGCTTTCATACATTCATTCAGTCACTCTCTCAGTCCGATCGCTCAACCGCACAGTCTCTTCAGCTTTCATTCTTGCATTCACTTGCTGTCTCTCTCAGATCTCTCACACACAATCACTTCTGCTTTCATACATGTAATCACTCACTCACAGTCACGCTCTCCGATCTCTCACACACAGTCAGTTCGCCATTGAAAATCACTTTGTGTGCGATAGGTTGCCGACCTCTGTTTTTTATACATATGTTTCTCGTCATTTCCATTCAAACGTCTGTCACATTTTCCAGACTTTTTGTTGTAATGAAATCTTTCAAACCAAAAAACTTTTTTAGAACATCCCCATAGCCTGTTAACTTAGAAAAAAACAAAGAATATTCTTGGCAAGTGTAAAGGTCATGTTAAGTTCTTTTCAGGACATTATTTACATGTCTGTGGAACAGACTGACTTTAGGATGGCCTCATACTTCAAGTATAGATGAAGACGATGACTTGTATGGGCCTACTAGATGTTCTTACATTCATTACTGCAGTATTTGTAACCTTCAGGATTCCCTGCCGTGGAAGCCCGTTGTCCGGTCAGTATA
Source organism: Protopterus annectens (assembly GCF_019279795.1). Classification (NCBI taxonomy): domain Eukaryota; kingdom Metazoa; phylum Chordata; order Ceratodontiformes; family Protopteridae; genus Protopterus; species Protopterus annectens. The sequence goes on from NC_056746.1 coordinate 333,486,058, forward strand.
CCAAAGACTTCCTGTTGCATTTAAAAAGTATGCCTGAACGTTACTCAAAAGCTTCTTGCATAATGTAGGGCATAAAGGTGACATTCAGGTTTACCATAAACAGAACTTCTTTGTCGCCAGTGTGAATGCATTTTTTTAACCATCAGTCTCTTGACCTGTGTCTGTCTTGCCAGTTGAATCCATTTTCCCTCTCCAGTTATTACCTACGCCTGTTTGCTGTGCAGATAAGTGCACCGTTGTTTCTTTTTTTTTTTTTTTTTGTGCTCCTTGGGTTAATGTCAACCAGGAAGGGTAAATGCCAGTGTGGGAGATGGATTTTCTATAAAGACTGCCATGATAAGTGTCTTTTTTTGTATAGGGGCATCTTATGACCATACATCTTGTTCTGTTTGCCAGTCATTGGTTCCAAAATCCTTCGCAGTAGACATTCTTCCCATTCCTTGTATCTTGAGAACCAGTGTCTTAAGCTTCTTGATAAAGATGCAATGGATGGAATCTGCCGCAGCGAGGGTCAGCCATTAGAGAAGAAGAAGGTGAATAATGTGTGACTAGAATGTTCCGCTATCCAGCCTCTTCCAGGTGTTTCTGCTAAGATTGTTACAGACCTAGGGGCTAGCCAGGCTATGTTGTTGGATTCCTCTGCCACAACTGTGTTGGAGGTCGGTAAGGTTTCGACTGGCAGCATGTCCAATGAGGCTTTGCAGGTGGGGAGCCATGGTTGATTTTTTTCAGAGGTGCTTAGGGGAGTTCTTCAGATTTTATTTGAGGAAGAAGTTCCTGCTACATTTCTGTACTGCCGTCCTGGATCTGAGTCTTCTCAGTTTTTTTGGAGGGGTCATTGCCTTAATAAAGAAACAAAAGCTTGAACATGCTTCTTTTGCTCCTAGGGATCCTCAAAGTGAATGGCTGTTTTTTTACTCGGGGCTGCTATTTCTGATTTAATGTTATTAGAATCTCCTCTGGGGTTTTCAGTTCCTGCTCCTCCTTGGCTCTCTACTCCCTTAAAAGGCCTGGAGAACATAATCCTTCTGAGACTGCATTGGATTCTGGTGATTAATCCCTGACTTATTCTACTCCGCTTCCTTCTCAGTTGGACTGTGAGTCAAAGGAGGAGGAATCTTTTAGTTCTGATGCTCCTTTTCAGGAAACTTCCTTTAGGGATACACTCTCTCTAGGATGATGGATTTTTTTCTAAGTTGGATTGTGCTGAGGTCCTTGATATCCATAGGAGGTACTATGAGTTGCTACAGTTGAAGTCTCCTAAACCTGCAGCTATTTCTTTGTTTTGGCTGCTTTGCTGGATGTTTTTTCCAATGCCTCTCATGCTCCTGATTCTTTACCTCCTGCTGTCATGAAGCCTGATAGGTTTTATAGGGTGTCAAAGGATTGTTTCTTTTTGTATAAGAGTCCTGCTGCTGACCCTTCTGTGGCCTCTGTAGCGTCTGATAAGCCATCTCATTTGCTTTCTTCGCCCAAGTTTTTGCCTTCTGACAAGGATAGCAGAACTATGGAATGGCTGGCTAAGTTTTATACTTCTGCTACCCTAGATTTTAGGGCTGTTAATTATCAGGTCCATAGGTCTAGGTATGTGTTAGCTCTTCTTTCTCAGGCCTGTCAACTTATTTCTGATTTTGCTGAGTCTGAGGGTAAAACATCTGTTCTTTCCTTGCTAGGGACTTCCTCTCAAGTCATTTGTCATTCTATTAAATGTAGTTATGATGTGGTAGATGCCTCTTCTAGGGCAGATGTTTTTGGCTCAATTATGAGCAGATATTCTTGGCTTAGGCTCCAGCCTCTACCTGATGATATTAAAGCTATGGTGATGAATGCTCCCTTGGATTCTAAGCTTTTGTTTGGGAAAGCTGCTGCCAGTTTAAGTCCGTTCAGGTTAAGGGTTAGGTTTTACAGGAGCTTAAACATGTTTTTCTTTATTCTTTGCCTGAATTTCAGAGGCACTATTCCGCTAAACCTACCTTTGTTTGTAGACACTCCTGCCCTTCTACTAAAGGCAAGAAGAGTGGCAAGTGGGCTCCACCTGCTAAGGTTACTCAGTTTTCAGGATTTCCAAAGCCTTCCTTTCCAGACAAACGAGGTGCTGTATGACTGTCTCCTTCCAGCCGCATTCCGCATTCTCTTCTCCTTGCTTTTTCTCTTCCTGTCTGGCTTCAGATCACTCAAGATTCCTGAGTTCTGATGATCATTCATTAGTGGTACTTCATGGTGTGGAAATCCCGCCCTTCTTTTATGCGCATTCCTCAGCCTCCTCAGGAACAACTTTCCTTTTTTCCCAGAGAGTCTTCTAACTTGGTGTACTGTTCAAGAGGTGCCTATGTCCAAAAGAGGGAAAGGGTTCTACTCCAGGCCTTTTCTAGTGCCAAGAAAAGAGGGCACTTGGAAATGTATTCTAGACCTGTCTCATTTAAACACTTTTAAAAGTGCCTTCCTTTCAGATGTCTCTTTAGATTCTGATGTTCATCGTGTTACACTGCTGCAGTCCATTACACTTGGGTTATCCTGCCGTCAGGTGGTTCCCCAGTCGGCCTGAGTTCCAAAGTCTTGGTCGCTGTCGCCTCCTCCCTAACGTCAGTGCGACAGGGGTATATAAGATGCAGCCAATGCCATTTTCTTCAGTCTTTCTTGCCATGCGGTGCCCGAAGCAAAAGTAGTTCGCAAGTGCTGGTCGGCCGTCTCCTGAGATTTTCATTCCGAATCCAGAACCGAAGTCTTCTACAAAGCTAAGTACCCCGTTGGGGAAACATTTTCTTGCCTCAGACTGATGTCAGTAAAAGTTAATAACTGTATTTCTTGTGGGAAGCAAATACCTCATAAGGATTTCCATTCCTATTGTATCCCATGCCTAGGCCCAGACTACGACGTCACTGGTTGTGGGTTTTTGCTAGGTTTAACAAGCGCACTATTAAACGTCAGTTTGATTTTGCCCGACATTATTTTGGTAGAAAATTCAATTATACCATGCCGTCGGAACTTCCGACGACCGGAGTACACAAAAAGCGCAAAGACAAGGATAGGCATCCGAGGCCAAAAACAGATGACGAAGCCTCTTCTAGGCCAGTCGCCGGTTCTCCGTTTTTCAGCAAGGCGCCTTCGCAGCCCCTGACGACCGCTTCTGTAGAACCACAGGCCGCCACTGACTCCCACGTGGAGATGGCTGTGCCTTCGGATGCACAAGTTATTCAGCCTACCGAGACTAACCTTTCAGAGGGATCCGGAGTAGCTGAGCAACCCACAGCTTCAGAGGGTGTCTTCAGACCTACTCAGTTAAACATTAAGCCCTCAGCTAAGTCTAAGCCTCCTTTAAAATCAAAGAAACAAATACAGCATTCCCCAGGACAGGCCTCCATGCCTAAGAAACAAATGCTCAAAATGGCCGAAGACCTAATCACTCTGATCAGGGGGTCCCATCCCCCTCCTGATAAAAGGCCTAGACAGGATGCAGACTATGACTCATCCGACCAGGTGTCCATCTCTTCTGATTCATCCTCAGACCTAGGATACTCTTTACCCCCTTATGAGGATTCTGATGCCGAGGAATCAATTCCTTCAGCCTCACCGCCTGAGGACTACTCCTTTGGGGAAACCCTACATACCATGAGGGAGCATTTCCACTGGGAAGGCCAGGATTACTCAGAATCCAAGAAAAGGCTCAGAGACTTCCTTTTACTATCTCAACACAGACCCCTTGCTATTTCTGCTAGTGTTAGATATTGTGGATGATGTGTATACTGAATCCAGCTTAAATCCTGATTCCTTACCTCCAGCCCCTGTTAAACCTGACAGATACTACAGAGTCCCTGATTCACATAAATTTCTGTATAAAAGCCCTGTAGCTGACCCTGAAACTATTTCTCAGGGACCCAAAGGAGTTAAGGCCTCATCAGCCAAGAATCCAGTTCTCTCTGACAGAGATTCCAGAGCATTAGACAGATGGGGAAAGAAAGTATACACGTCTGCAACTTTAGCAATGAGAGCCTTAAATTGCCAGTTTCACATGCTAAAATATCAGCAATTTTTACTGTCTCATTTAAAACAAAAAATGCTTCTAGAATCAGATCCTCTTAATTTTAAAGAAATGCAGGATTTATTGCATGCAGCTGAACAAGTGGGAAAGCATACTTTGCAATGTGGTTTTGATTCTCTAGAGGCCTCCTGCAGAGCAGCAGTTACAGGCTCTGTCATTAGAAGACATGCTTGGTTAAAAGAACATACGTTACCAGATCATGTTAAAGCAAAATTATTGGATGCACCTTTGCAGCAGGATGTGTTATTTGGAGTTAAGGCAGAAGAGGTATTAAAGAAAATGGAGGATAAGGCAAAATCTATGCAAACGGTGAAGGATTTCTTACAGGTTCAGCCTCATAGATTTAGCAGAAACTGGCCAACTAAGAATTGGTCCTTTCCAATTACAGACAGACCTCAAAGGGGAAGATACAGACGTCCAAGAGGTAGAGGTCAAACACAAGGTCCTTACAGGCCTCAACAATGGGTTGCATCAGGCCAGAAAGAAGGGGAAGACAGGCCCCAACCATATAAAAAACAGCTCCAATGACTTCCCACTACAGCTGCCAAACAAATCCCTCTTGGCAGCCCCCTTGGGAGGAAAACTGGCACTCTTCTACCACAATTGGCAAATGATCACAAAAACAAATGGGTTCTCAACATTGTATTTCAAGGTTACATGTTCCACTTTCACACTCTGCCAAGGTTAAAAGGAATGCCAAATCTGCCACCAAATCAATGGGCAGAGGCTCAAAAACAAATTACAGCACTCATGGATATGAGAGCTATTCAAAAGGTACCATCACAGGAGCAAGGACAAGGATTTTACTCAAGACTCTTTCTGGTACCCAGAAAGGACAAAGCCTGGAGGCCCATTCTGGATCTTTCATCTCTAAACACTTACCTGGATGTTCCGAAATTCAAAATGTTGACACTACAGCAACTTCTTTCCATGCTTGGCAAGAAAGCTTGGCTCATGACTTTGGACCTCAAGGAGGCATGCCTGCATGTCCCTATCAGACAAAACTGCAGAAGATACCTCAGATTCATAGCTGGTCCAATGCACTACCAATTCTCTGCACTGCCCTTTGGCTTATCTACTGCACCCAGGGTCTTCACAAAGTGCCTGGCACCAGTAATTGCATTTTGCAGACAGAAAGGAATTCAAATTTACCAGTACCTGGACGACTGCCTGATTCAAGCAGAGAGCAAGGACATTCTTCTAAAGCATCTGGCGTTTGTAAAAAAGTTAAGTTGCCGGGGGTACACAGTAAACGAAAAGAAATCAAAACTAGTGCCCTCACAAGAGATTATATTCCTGGGTGCCAGCTTGAACACAACAGCCCAGATGGCTTATCTCATGCCAGACAAGCAAGGACAACTGACTCAATACTTTCAGTTGATGGCAACAAAGACCCAACTCCCTGCAAGAAAAATTCTGCAGGCCTTGTGTTACATGGCATCCTGCATACTACTAATGCCATATGCCAGACTGCATATGAGGAAATTACAATGGTACCTAAGAATGTATGGTCTCAACACTGTCAAAGTTATACTACTAATTCCTTGCCTGCAACAGGAGTTTCAATGGTGGGCTCAAGCTTGTCACCTCAACAAGGGACAGCCTTTTACACAACCCACAGCCAGGCAAACACTGACAACAGATGCATCGGATTACACCTGGGGAGCACACATGGCAGGCAAATGTATTCAGGGCACGTGACCCGCAGAACAAAGGCATCTTCACATCAATCAAAAAGAGATGCTAGCTGTACAAAATGCCCTTATAGCTTTCAAGGACCTGCTGCATCCAGGACAACTACTGCTAAAGACAGACAACACCACAGTTATGTGGTAAATAAACAAGCAAGGGGGCACTCACTCCTAGCCCCTATGTAGACAAGCCATGACAAGTCATGGAACACAGCTATAAACCTTCAAGTTCATCTGCAAGCACAATTCCTGCCAGGAGAGAAAAACACACTGGCAGACGACTTAAGCAGAAACATCATGGATCCTCACGAATGGGAATTGAATCCACAAATATTCAGAATGATAACACAGAAATGGTGGAGCCCGGACATAGATCTGTTTGCATCCCCAGTAAACTGCCAGCTACTAAAATTCTGCACAAGGAGTTACCATCCACAAGCATGGAAAGTGGATGCCCTCTCATTCAGCTGGGAGAACCTACAAGTATACGCTTTCCCACCACTACCTCTCCTGCCAAATGTACTCATAAAAGCCAGGCAAGAAGAGCCAAAGATGATCCTGATTGCACCAGACTGGCCACGCCAGCACTGGTACCCAATTTTAATGAGCTTAGCACAAGAACCACCCTGGATTTTGCCTCAAATCCCACATCTACTGACTCAGCACAACAATCAAATACTACACAGCCAGCTAAAGACCTTAAACCTAGCTGCATGGAAGATTCCTTAGTCAAGCAAGCAATGCCTCTCTCCAAAGCTGTTATGGATGTCATTGTGGAGGCCAGAAGGCCTAGTACCAGGAAAGCCTATTCAGAAAAATGAAGAGATTCTGTGCCTGGAACCAAGCTCACAGCCTCGATCCTCTTGTCCCAAACATTCCTCAGATACTACAATACCTAACTGAGATGCTGGACAAAGGCCTCTCCTTTTCATCCATCAAGATCCACGCCTCTGCCATCTCTGCTCATTACAACATGGATCCACCAATTTTCTCTAATCCTCTGTTAAAGCAGTACCTCAGAGGGGCTTTAAACATAAGACCGCCCCGTAGAGCACCTACTCCAACTTGGGACCTCAACTTTGTTTTGGAAAAACTAACTTTACCTCCTTTTGAGCCAGCTAACACAGCAGAATTAAAATATATCTCTTGGAAAACTGCTCTACTCCTGGCAATAACATCAGCACGGAGAGTTTCAGAATTACAGGCACTAATGGCAGTAGAACCTTTCCTCATTTTCCACCAGGACAGGGTGTCTTTAAGAACTAACCCTACATTTATGCCAAAGGTGGTATCCAGTGTGGCTCTAAACCAAACTATTCACCTGCCAACTTTTTATCCTAAACCACAGAATAAAGGGGAGAGACTACTGCACTCTTTTGGACATTCACAGGCAGTTACGCTTCCACTTGGACAAAACCAAAGCTTTCAGAAAATTTGAGCAATTATTGGTAGCATATGCTGCAGGAGCACAGGGAAAAGCCATTTCAAAACAGACTATTTCAAAATGGATAGGACATTGTATACGTTTCTGCTACACATACCATGGAAAACCTGTACCTAGCAGCATTAGATCTTACTCCACCAGGGCAACAGCCACTTCAACTGCCTACCTCAGGGGAGTACCTACCAAGGATATTTTGGAAGCAGCAACTTGGAGTTCTGTACATACCTTCACCAAGCATTGCCATCTGCCTCTATACTCTAAATCCAGAGCTGGCTTCACCACTGCAGTGCTGCAGGGCCTTATAGCCACCCCTAATGCCTTATAGAACCAGCCACCCTACCTCAGCTTTGGGATTCTACTCAAGTGTAATGACTGCAGCAGTGTGACACGATGAACATAGTACAGTTTTGTACCTACCATAAATGTAGATGTTCGAGTGTATACACTGCTGCAGTCCAGGTTACCCTCTCTCCTTCCCCTATTACTGGCTGGTACGTACCTATGTCTTCTACCCTTACTACCTATGGGGAGTATTTGCTGGTAGCTGTAAGTTGTTTTTTGCTTTGCTTATGTATGTTTTATTAGCAATTGGAATTGCCTACCTATTTAGAGGCACCTGACATCTGGGGCAAGAAAAACTGAAGAAAATGGCGTCGGCTGCATCTTATATATCCCTGTCGCACTGACATCCGGGAGGAGGTGACAGCAACCGACACCAGATCAAGACTTTGGAACTCAGGCCGACTGGGGAACTGCCTGACGGCAGGATAATCCAAGTGTAATGACTGCAGCAGTGTATGCACTCGAACATCTACATTTATGGTAGGTACAAAACTGTACTTTTCCTCTACTGCTCCCTCAAGCCTATATGGTGTCTCTGGATCTCAAAGATGCTCATCTCCATATTCTAATCCATCCTTTTTTCAGGAAGTTTTTACGTTTCTCTGTTTCTTCTGGCATTTTCAGTTGTCTGCTTTGCCCTTTGGCCTTTCTACTGCTCCAGGGGTGTTCACCAAATGTCTTGCTCCTGTGATTGCTTTTTGCAGACTTCAAGGGATCCAAAATTTCCCTTACTTAAATGATCTGTTGATTCATGCATGCTCTCCAGAAACTCTCTTGCAAACTCTTCATTTTGCCAGTTCCCTTCTTCAGAGCCTGAAGTTCACAATAAATTTCACTAAGTCTTCTCTGACTCCTTCTCAGGATCATGTCTTTCTGGGTTGCAAAATTCACATGGTGCCTATGATAGCTTCCCTGCCCCCTCTGAAGGCCTTAACTTTCATTTCTTTCTTTCACACTCTTCTTCCTCCTCTTGCTTCCATTACCACCAGAGAATTTCTAAGGCTCTGGATTTCATGGCATCCAGCATTCCGATGCCCCCTCTGGCCAAACTTCACATGAGAAAGTTTCAGTGATTTTTTAGTCAGTATGCCATCCTGTAGACTTTGTAGTTCCTCTTCTTCATTGTCTTAGTCAGCTACTTCACTGGTAGATTCAGCAGGTGTCTCTGAACTCAGGGATCCATTTTCATCCCCCTCTTCCCTCTCAGGAATTGTTCACAGATGCTTTAGACATGGGTTGGGGGGGTGACTTTTGGCTCCTTAAAAGTACAGGAGGTGTGGTCGCCTCACCAGCAGAGGGAGCACATCAGCATCAAGGAGATGATAACTCTTCTGCTGGCCCTTCGGTCTTTCATCCTATTTTCTGTCCAGGGCCTCACAAGGTCTTCACAGGTAATACAACAGTGATGTGGTATATCAACAAACATGGAGGAACAAGATCCTATCTTCTTTGCTGGTTGCCCCTTTTGTTATGGGATCTTGCTGTCAAGTATTAAGTGATTCTTCAGGCGGTTTATATCCCTTCCAGTTGGAACATTGTGACAGCAAGTCTGAGCAGGCCTTTAACTAAGTCTCACGAGTGGATGCTTCACAGGGGTGTGTTTCTGAGTGATGTTCACCAGTGGGGTACTCCTCAAGTGGATCTTTTTGCCTCCTCTCTAAACAGATAACTTCCTGTATTTTGTGCCAAAGTCCCAGGTCTTCTGGTGTGGAAGTTGGATGCCCTGTCATTCTTTTGGAACAGGTTGTTTCTTTATGCATTCTCTCCACTTCCTCTCATTCCGAAAGTCCTGTTCAAGATTCAACAGGATGCTCCCAAAATCTTGTTGGTGACTCCCTTTTGGCTGCAACAGTGCTGGTTCCCTCTACGTCTGCATCTAGGAAAGAGCAATCATCACAAGTTACCTCACAGGGTGGATTTCATCCCACAAGGCAAGGGATCTCGCATCCATCCCCACCTATCCATGCTTCACCTGACATTCTGGGTGATAGGCTTTTGATTCCTCATAGACACCTTTTTTCTCTGAGGACGTGCAGCAAGTCCTGCAGGAGGCCAGGAGACCTACTAATAGGAAATCCTACTTATCCAAATGGGAAAGGTTTTCTATTTGGTGTCTGTCTCATAATCTGAACCTACTTTCTGTGAGTATTACTTTGTTTTTTTCTTAATTTGTGTGACTTGCTCAGTGCTGGTGTGGCTTATTCTTCAAAGGCTCACTTATTAGTGATCTCTGCTTGTCTGCCTTTATCTCATCCTTTAGCTTCTAGATGCGAGGTTAAACAGTTTCTCAAATGCGTCTTTAATGTTGGACCTCCCAGGAAAACTTTTCCACCTCCTTGGGATCTTAATTTTGTGTTGGAGAAGTTGACTCAGGCTCCTTTTGAACCTGCTGATGTTCTTCGTGTTTCACTGCTGCAGTCATCACACTTGGGTTATCTTCCTACAGGTAGCCCTCAGTCGGCCTGAATACCTGAGTCTTGGGATTTCTGCATCGGATGCTGTCGCCTCTTCCATGACGTCAGGGGTATAAAACATGCAGCCCATGCCATTACATCAGTCTTTCTTCCGAGAAGGAGCCTGAAGCAGAAGCAGTTCACAAGTGCTGGTTGGCAGCTACCTGAAATTTTTGTTTTTCGAGTTTCATACCGGAAGTCTTCTAAAGTTAAGTACCCCATTGGGATGGGGATTCTTTTTTCTTGCTTTAACCAATGTCAGAAAAAGTTAACAATTGTCTTGCCTGTGGAAAGCAAATACCTCGTAGAGATTTTCTTTCCTACTGTGTTACCTGTTTAGGCCCAGACCACGATGGCCCTAGCTGTCGGTTTTGTGCCTTGTTTAATGCCCGAACCATTCATTATTGGGCTGTTTTTGTAGCTAAATTCTTTCACTTTCATTCTCTGTATTCCAAAATGGCTTCTGTAAGCCATCCGACTACCGATCTTCTGAAAAAGCGCAAAGACAGCGACAGACCGCATAGGTCAAAAAGTGCCGATGTCACTTCCGTTAAGGTAGTCGCCAGTCTGCCGGTACTCAGTGAGGCACTTTTGTAGCCCATGATACCAGCTTCTACAGATTCGCAGGCCTCTGCTGAGACCCATTTGGAGTCCAGTATGCCTCGAGATGCTTCTTTGACTATGGAACCTGCGGATGTCTCTACTTTGGTTGGGTCCGGAGCCACTGTGTAGGCTTCTGAGGTTGTATTCTGGCCTACCGATATTCGTCTTAAACTGACAACTTCTTTTTAAACTAAAACTACCGGGTTTCTCAGGCCCAGAGTTCCCACTACACCTAGAAAACTGACGTCCAAAGTGCATGCTCAAGCCCCTATGCCACAAAAACAAATGCTTAGAATGGCTGAAGACCTTATTACTCTAATTAGGGAAAGCCAGCCTTCCCCTGCTAAAAGACAAAATTTAATTTCCTTCTGATTATGCAGACCAGGAGTCTGATGACTCTGACCCTTCTGATTACCAGGACATACCCTTACCTACCTATGAGGATTCAGATGCAGAGGAATCCATTCCCTCTGCCTCCTCTCCAGAGGATTTTTCTTTTTGTGAAACCTTGCATACCTTAAGAGAGCATTTTCACTGGGAATGCCAGGACTATCTTCAGTCCAAAAAGAGACTCGGGGAATTTTTAGATTTGCCTCAGCACAAGCCTCTAGCTATACCCCCTGTCCTGGATATTGTAGATGATGTCTTCATGGAATCCAGTCTTACTCCTGACACTTTACCACCAGCTCCTAGAAAACCTGACAGGTACTACAGAGTACCTGACTCTCACAAATTTCTCTTTAAGAATCCTTCTGCGGATCCAGAGATCATTTCCCAGGGACCTAAAGGCATTAAGACTACTACAGCCAAAAACCCTACCCCTTCAGACAGGGATTCTAGAGCTTTAGACAGATGGGGTAAGAAGGTATATATCTCTGCAACTCCTGCCATCAGTGCTTTGAATTGCCAGTTTCACATGTTGAAGTTACCAGCAGCATATTATGTAACTAATTAAATAAAAAATGGTGTTACTTCCAGATTGTGTAGAAAATAAAGATTTACAAGAGTTAATGCATTCTGCAAACCAAGTTAGTAAAGATACTCTACAGTGTGGGTTTGACGCCTTAGAAGCATCTTGCAGGGCTGCTGTCACTGTGTCTGTACTGAGAAGGCATGCTTGGCTCAAGGAACAAGTCTTGTCAGACCATGTCAAAGCAAACTTACTAGATGCTCCATTAAATCAGGATAATTTGTTTGGCACAAAAGCAGAAGAAGTTCTTAAAAAGATGGAAGAAAAAAATAAATCTATGCAAACTGTCAAAGATTTCTTACAGCTGCAGCCACCTAGATTCAGTAGGCATTGGCCTTCAAAAAACTGGTCCTTTCCAGTCCCTCCCAGGCCTTCTCAGTCCAAACCCAGGGGAAACAGACCCCCAAGACTACAGTCTCAGGGTATGCAGAGATCTAAACAATGGAGTGTTCCCACCTCAAAAACAGGGAATGATAAGCCACCCCCTTATGGAAAAATTTCACAATGACTTTCCAATTATCCTTCCCAGCCATGTCTAAGTACTTGCATCCCTAGGAGGAAAACTCACCCTTCATGCAAAAAAATGGATGTCCATTACTCAGGACCGATGGGTTCTAAACATTGTATACCAGGGATACAGATTCTACTTACACTCACTACCAACCTTAAGTGGGTTGCCTGACCTTCCTCCAAACCAGTGGGCAGAGGCTCAAAAGCAAGTACTTTCCCTTCTCCATATCAGGGCTATTCAGCCTGTTCCAGTAGAACAAAGGGGGCAGGGTTTCTACTCCAGACTGTTCATGGTGCCCAGAAAAAAACGCTCTTGGCACCCTGTCCTGGATCTATCAATTCTCAACACCTTTCTGGTGGTCCCAAAATTCAAAATGCTTACACTGCAACAGCTTCTTCCTATGTTAGCCAAAGGATGCCTGGTTAGTCACCCTAGACTTAAAAGAAGTTTATCTGCACATCCCCATAAGGGAGTCTTGAAGGAAATATCTACATTTCAGGGCACTCTCTGTGCACTTCCTTATGGCTTATCTACTGGGCCCAGAGTATTCACAAAGTGCCTGGCTCCAGCCATTGCATACTGCAGGCAGAGAAATATTAAAATTTACCCATACTTGGACGATTGCCTTATTCAGGCGATCAGTCAGGAATTGCTACTTCAGCACCTGGCATTTGTAGAAAGATTTCTAACTTCACTGGGATACACCATTAATGAAAATAAATCACAACTGGTGCCCAGCCAACAAATTGTATTCCTGGGAGCAAGCTTGAACACAACTTCCCAGATGGCTTTCCTCACTCCAGAAAAGCAGGTCCATTTGACAAACTATTTCAAACTAATGACCACCAAAACCCAGCTATCTGCAAGGAAAATACTGCAAGCCCTAGGGTTCATGGCCTCATGCATTCTGATAATTCCATATGCAAGACTGCTTATGAGGAAACTTCAGTGGTACTTAAAAAGTCTCTGGTGTCAACATTCTCAGGACCTGCAAACAGTGATTCCTGTCATACCTTGTCTAAGGGCAAAGTTCCTTTGGTGGGTAGAGGCATGCAATCACAAGGGACTTCCTTTCACTCAACCCCTCACCACCCAAACCCTGACAACAGATCCATCAGACTATGCATGGGGGGCCCACATGGCAGGCAAATGCATTCAAGGCAAATGGAGCCCAGAACAAATTCCCCTGCTTATCAATCAAAAAGAGATGCTAGCCATACAGAATGCTCTGACAGCCTTCAAATACCTTATCCTTTCAGGACAGCTCCTGATAAAGACAGACAACACCACAGTTATGTGGTACATAAACAAGCAGGGGAGGAACTCATTCTTACACATTCTGCAGGTTAGCTATGGCCCTGTTGGACACAGCCTTGAGCAACCAAGTGCACCTACAAGCTCAATTTCTGCCAGACAAGCAAAATTCACTGGCAGACTTAAGCAGAAATCTGCTGGACCCTCACAAGTGGAAACTGGAATCCAACCCATTCAAACTTCTAACCCAGAGGTGGGTAACACCGGAGGTGGACCTTTTTGCCTCCCCCCAAATCCACCAATTGAGCAAATTTTGCACCCGGAACCCTCACAGCAGAGCCTGGAAGGTGGATGCCCTATCCTTTACATGGGAAAACCTCTCAATTTATGCCTTTCCTTGTCTGCTCCTCTTCTACTACTCAAGAAAAACAGGACAGGCCAAGGGCAATCCTTATTGCACCAGACTGGCCACGCAAGCACTGGTACCCACTCCTAAGCAGTCTGACAGCAGTGCCACCCTGGCACCTACATCAGACACCTTCCTTGCTGTCTCAGCAGGAGGGACAGATCTTGCATCCACTGCTGAAAACCCTAAGCCTTACAGCCTGGCTTATCCCCTGAATACTCCACCAGCATCTCTCAGCAAACAGGTGCTGGACGTCATCCTTGAGGCCAGAAAGCCTAGTACTAGGAAATCCTATGCTGAAAAGTGGAAAAGATATTGTTCTTGGAGTCAGCCTCAAGGAAAGGACACAGCTGTGCCCACCTTACCTCAAATCCTTGATTGCCTAGCAGAGCTGCTCCATAGAGGCATATCCTTCTCATCCATTAAGATTCATGCCTCTGCCATCTTAGCTTATTATAATACTGAGCCACCTCTCTTTCCTCACCCTCTCATCAAACAGTTCCTGAGAAGAGATAACAATTTAAGGCTCCCTAGGAGAGCTTCCACCTTGGCCTGGGACCTTAACTTTGTACTGGAGAAGCTCACACTTCCCCCTTTTGAACCTGCTGCTTCAGCAGAGTTAAAATTCCTCTCTTGGAAAACAGCCTTACTTCTGGCTATTACTTCAGCAAGAAGAGTGTTTGAGTTATAGGTACTAATGGCGGTGGAGCCCTTCATTATTTTTCATGCTGACAGGTTTTCCCTCAGGACTAACCCACCCTTTATGCCGAAGGTGGTGTCCAGTGTGGCTTTAAACCAATCCATCCATTTGCCAACCTTTTTTCCCTAATCCTCAGAATAAAGGGGAAAGGATCCTGCACTCAGCTCAAGTTCTACCTTGACAGGACTAAGCCTTTCAGAAAATCTGACCAGCTGCTAGTCAGCTTTGCTACAGGGGCAGAGGGCAAGGCCATTTTGAAGCAAACCATTTCCAAATGGATAGCACACTGCATCCATTTCTGCTACAAGGACCATGGAAAATCTACCCCTCAGGGGATCAGAACTCATTCCACTAGAGCTACTTCAACCTCTACAGCATTTCTCAGGGGAGTCCCTACCAGGGACATCCTGGAAGCTGCAACCTGGAGTTCTGTACACACCTTCACCAAGCATTACCACTTAACTATTTTTTCTAAATCCAGAGCTGGATTTGCTACAGCAGTCTTACAAGGCCTGCTAGCCAGCCCTAACTCTTCTTGACTGCCTCCACCCTTCCTCAGCTTTGGGAATCAACCCAAGTGTGATGACTTCAGCAGTGAAACACGAAGAACATAGTACAGTTGTGTACACTTACCATAAATGTAGATGTTTAAGTGTATTCACTGTTGCAGTCCTGGTTTCCATCCCTCAAGCCCCCTGGCTTTCTCTATCCTTTTTTACCTATCCTCTTTATGGCCATTTTTTTATGGCAGGGGTATTTACTTTTTACTGGAGGTGTTCCACACCATGTAATAGCTCTCTATTTTGGGGGCCCCTGACATCTGGGGCAAGAAAAACCGATGTAATAGCATCAGCTGCATGTTTTATACCCCTGACGACCTGCCATCATGGAAGAGGTGACCGCATCCGACACAGAAATCCCAGGACTCTGGTATTCAGGCTGACTGAGGGCTACCTGCAGGCAGATAACCCAAGTGTGATGACTGCAACAGTGAATACACTCGAACATCTACATTTATGGTAAGTGTACACAGCTGTACTTTTTGGCTTCCTTGAAACGTTCTTAGAAGACTGTTCTATTGTTAGCTATTACTTCTGCCAGATGGGTGTCTAAGTTGCAGGCCCTTTATGGCTTGTTCTCCTTTTTTGATTTTCATGAGGATAGGGTTTCCTTACTCACTAATCCCTCCTTTATTCCTAAGGTGGTTAATGAGTTTTTCCTTATTCAGTCTATGAATCTACCTACATTTTTCTCCTCTCCGCAGTCTGACAGTGAGAGGGTGCTGCATACTTTGGATGTGAATAGGCAACTCAGAATTTATTTGAATCAGACTAAGGCTATTCATAATTCTGATCAGTTTTTTGTTTCTTTTCATCCTAGATTTTTGGGTCTACCTGTATCCAAGCAAACTATTTCTTGTTGGATTTCTAAGGCCATTTCCTTTTGTTATACCTTTCATGACAAGAGCCTTTCTTCTTTAGTCAAGGCTCATTTTACTAGAGCGGCGGCTTCTGGTGCTTTTTTCAAGGGTTTAGATACTAATTCTATTCTTGAAGCAGTTAACTGGTCTTCTGTTCATACCTTTTCTAAACACTACAAGTTGGTTGGTATCTCTAGAGCTAGGGAAAATTTTGCTAATTCTGTTCTCCATGGCTTCTTGGGGGACTCTTCTTCTTCCCCTCCCAAGTTTTCTCTTGAGCTTTGGCACTCTTCTAAAGGTTATGGGTACTGCAGTAGTGAATATAAGGGAATAGTACAATTGTGTAAAATTTTCTCATAACGGTAGATGTCTTTGCCTTTACTGCTGCACTATTCGCTCCCTCCTTCCCCCCCCTAGTCCTTTCCATCCTGGATGTGCATGCTACCTCTGGGGTTCCTTGGACTGGTTTTCCTACTGGGGCAGTCGGTTCTGTTTATGGTAAGCCTGAACATCACCATTATGCCCTATGGTTTGCAAGGAGCGTTTGAGTGATGTTCAGGTGCACCTTTTAAATGCAACTGGAAGTCTTTGGTATACTGGCCGGATGACGGGCTTCCATGACAGAGAATCCCGAAGGTTGAGAATACTGCAGCAGTGAGGCAAGGACATCTACCATTATGGTAAGATTTTACACAACTGTACTTTCTCAGTAGTTCATTGCAGAATGTGTTGTCATAATGGGAAAAGTCAAATACAGAGCATACAGGTAATACAGTCCATATCAGATATCTTCTGTGGTTCAGACAGATTTTGATTTTCTTTAGAACCTTGTGGTCTTTAACCAGATTCTCACCCATCCAGAATAACTGTAGCCGTGTTTGGTATTAGGGGGTCCAGAAAGATAGATTCCTTCAAGTTGCTGTCTGAGGTATCTGGTGTTGAGTTGTGATCTGATCTATGATATTTGTTAGCAAAGAGCTTGTGAATAAATATGTACAATGTCATAAAAAGGTCTTCCTTTTACCTATTTTTACATGGGGATGTGTTTTTGTGTTAGCTCTTGTCATTTTTCTGTATTCAGAAGCACTCTCTACCTTCTTTGACAGATAGGCTCACCTGTCTCAGGTCTTCTTTCACACTGCCCATCCATCTCTTGGTTGGGTGTCCTCAACTCCTTTGCTTTCCTCCTGTCTTTTCCAAATCTGCTTTACCAAATTGCCTTCCACTTTCCCTGCATTTGATTGAACCACCATGATTGTTCTGCTTTACCTTCCATGTGTTTGAGGCTCCTTTGACTTCTGATTTGATGTCCTCAGTTTTTCGTTTGTCAAACACACTACGCATCTTACTACTTTCCTCAGGCACTTTAATCTCCATAATGTTGAGTGCTCTGCCTTCACTGCCAAGGTTTCTGTGCTGTGTAGAAACACTGGTTGTACCACTCATCTGGGATAGACCTCACTTTCTTTATATTGAAATGACTACCCTCAAGAACCATTTCTCCTGTAAAGCACCCAAATCTTGATCATATCTGTGGTGTTATGTGAGCCTATTGCTTTCCTTGACTTCCTCTTCCATAATGACATTTTTTACTTCTTTTATGGATTTCTGGAAGCCTTCAGCAATTCCACTGCAAGATGGTAGAATACATGTAGACCAGTTTTAGTGCAGGCTGTGCATGCTGCACTCCAGAATCAGTTGGGTTTTCTTCATTCAGAAGCTTTTTGAAATGATTCTTCCATCTGGACTAGGGTTCAGGTTGTTGCTGGCATGACTTATGAATGGTGTCTGCTGACTATAATTTTCTTTCCTTCAATGACTTGCAACCTGATACAGTTTCTTTGTACCACCTGTGCGGTTACTTTCCTAAACCTGGTAGACTTTCTCTGATGCTTATTTCTATGCCATTGCAGCTGCTCTGTTAGCCTCTTTATTAGTTAACTGGTACCCCCCTTTGTCTGTCCATCTTTTTTATTTCCCTCTCCTTTTTGCAATTCTTCTTTCTTTTTATAAGTTCCTGTTCTTCTGCATTCTGCCACCAACTTTCTTTATGTAATTTATTTCCATACATGGCTCGACCACGGTTATCTGTTTCATCATCTTCGGACATGCTGTTTTGAAACACTGGCATTCTTCTTCTTTTTCCACTCCGGCTATTTTCTGTTCTTCCTGAAGCACCACAGCCCTGGGTGTTTCCTTGAAGTCATGTGTTTTTGCTTGATTCAGTTTCCAGGTTTTCAGTCTAGTCTGTTTTGATCTTGGAGCTTTCTCTGACCCAGGCTTGCAGTGAGTGTGGTCACAGGTTGTTTGTAATGTCATGTAGTCTTTTGCTTTTTTTAAAATCATTCACATTTTTCATTGCTAGAGTCTGGTCTGTCATGCTCAACGCCATCTTCATCATTGACCTCTTTTTCTCATTTTTACACAGGGTCACAGTGCCACATCGACTGTTGCCATCATTCATGATTCAGAGCAACTCTCATGCCATCTTTGACAGTTATGTATGATTCTCGCTGGTCCTTCCTCGTGCAATCCATCCATATCTAGGCTGGGCATCCTTATATTCTCTTGCTGTCTTTCTGACTGTCGTAAACTCGTTTTATCAAATTGTATTCTGCACATGTGACCAAACCACTATAATCTGTTTTCCTTTACCTTCTGTGCAATTGAAGCTATGTTGTCTTCAACTCTGTGGTCCTCTTTTCTTCAGCTGTTCCATATGGTGCATTCTACTATGTATGTCAAGCACTTCCATCACCTCAAGCTTCCTTAGTTACTCTGCCTTCAGTGCCCACATGTCAGTATTATACAGAAGTACTCTTTGCACCACTATTTTGTACATCTTACTTTTCAGCTTCGTTGGCATTTGTTTCTTCTGTCACACCATACTCCTATTATTTCTTCTCTACTAACTGGGGATACACCTCTCCCTCCATACAGTGACGAGTACCCTCAGGAACCATTTCTTCCGTAGCACATGCAACATCATGATCATACCTTCTGTGACTCCTTAAGAGCCTGCACTTTCCCTGATTTATTTTCCTCAGTATACTTCAAACTTTTTAGGTGGATTTTGATTCCTCTTTCTTTACAAGTTATGTGTGCAGTAGTACAACTTCTGTGGGGTTTTTCTTTATTTGAAAGCTTCTTGCAGTACTTCCATCTGCTCTTGAAGTCCCATGGACTGTTGAGCAGATTGTTACTGGCATCCCTTATGAATGGTGCCTGCCAGCAATTTTATTTGTTTTTCTTTCAGTGCCTTGCAACCCAGTTGAGCTTCTTTGTGCCACCTAGTCAGTCACCTTCAAGAATCTGGTAGAGTTTTTACGGTGCTTTGCTGTTGTAACTGATCTCTTAGTGTGTTTGATAACCAGCCAGTATTCCTTGTTAGCCTTTTCTATATTTTCTATCTCCCACTTTTTCTTGCACTCATTTTTTCATAACAACTTCCTTATCCATTATACCACCTACTTTTCTTTATGTACTTTATTTACATACCTGGCTGATCTGCATGCCTGTTTTGTCATCCTTGCGCATGCCGTTTTGAGATGCAGCCATTCTTGTGTGGCTCCACCCATTTCCTCCTCTTTCTGAGTGCTAGAGCCATTACTGTTTCTTTGAACTTCTGTGATTTAGCTCCGGTCAACTTCCGGGTCTTTAGCTTAATTTATGTTGACCTTAGAACCCTCTGTGACTTCTGCTTGCAGGTGATTGTGGCAGCCAGTGGTTTATGCTCGTGATGATATTATTTTATACCTGATAAAACCAGAAAAGGACATTTCAGTGTTGTGGAACATTATGAGATAGTTTCAAGTCTTTTCGGAATACAAAATTAATGAAGATAAAACAAAGACAATAGCTCTAAACAATATACCCTCACATAAATTGGTTCAGCAATACCCATATTTATGGGGGCATGATAAAATGAAGTACTTAGGAATATGGGTTAAAAATATTCTGTTATGGCAGGTAAGGATATGTGGCAAGAGACTAAACAAAAAGTAATACAAAAACTGAGAAATTGGAAGCTCTGTTTTATGGTTATGGATAGCAAGATACAAGCAGTGAAAATGTTTTTGTCCCTTTAGTTTTATACTCTGGTCAGACATATTTCTATCAATGAGAGTAGAAGTTGAGGACAGCATTTAATAAAGAGTGAAGGATTTTATCCGGGAGGGAAGAGGGCAAGAATCAGATGGAATAAATCTATCCTTTCCATAGAACAAGGTGGTTTGGGATTACCTGATTTGAAAGGGTATTTCAGGACTGTACAGTTAAGGCTCCTATACATAGCACAAGCAGAAAGCTATAATTCAGAGTGGCAAGGTATGGTGGTGTAATGGTGGAAGCTCAAGAAATAAGGAAAGGTTGTGTTTTTGGATGCAAATCCTTAAGGAGAATAACAACCAATCAGAATATTATATTCCTAAAGTAGCAGAAAGTATTCTAAGAACTAAGCCAACATGAGAATGGAGAAAGGAGATTGTGCTGATAGGGATAACTGCAATTAGAGTACAGAAAATAGGCAAAAGGGGGGGCTGGAATTTTCTGGAGAAATCTGGCAAAGGAACCAAGATACTGGTAGTAAATAATTAGAGGGGGAAGGTAATAGAATGGGAAGAGGCCAAGAACTCATTTGGACTGCAGGCTAGAGCTTGCCTTCCCTAGCAAGGACTGATATTAGAGTATAGGCAAAGAGAAAGGAATAGGCGGATCCTAAGTGAAAGATCAGCACTGGCAGAGTTGTAAGCAGAATCTAGAACAGAAGCTGCTGTTAAAAATGGTCAATTAATAGAGCATATAAAATACTGCATGATAACTATGACAAATACTGTGTCCCTGAACATTAACTATACCCAGACCCTAGTAGAAAGGTATAAGTTTTTAGAGACTCAAGATAAACTGAAATACCTGGGAATCTGGATAGCTAGTTCGGGTCAGCAAACTATAGTATTTGGATACCTAAATATGCAAACAGAAATATTCACCTTCGTAAGTACATACTGGGCTGGCTGCACTTGTGGGCATTTTAAGCTTAGCCAGTTTCTATCAACATTAAGAATAACACCCAAAATGGAAAACACTAGTAATGGATATAGATCAGAGGGTCCAGGTTTTAAATTGGTTTATTTTCTTTCTCTTCTACTTTACAATTTGCAAGCACATGGCTTCCTTCCACCTACACAGATGTTCTTAAGCATCAAGAGGAATATGAAAAATTTTATCTGGGAGGGAGCTTGACCAAGGGTTGCCTGGGACAAAATTATAAACCCAGTACAGTTGGGAGAACTAAGGGTACCTAACATCCATCTATACTGATTTGCCATTGTTTTGATATTCCTAGCTAAAATTCAAATGCCTTCATATAGAGCAGTATGGGTTATAATGGTGCAGACTCGGACAGTATTCCTTATAGGCATACATTTGATAGACTTTATACTAACTTGGAAAGCGTAGGGAAGATTTTCCATAGTGATTTACTGATGTATAGTAGAAGTTTTAGTTGAGCTTTGAAGGCTCTACCCATTGAGAGAAATTGTGATCTGAATAGGAACATACAGGAATATTCGGGCAATCCTAGAAGTGGCACAAGAATGGGGCAGGAAGAAAAAAGATTCGGATATTGGTACCAATTAATACTAAATAATGCCATCATTCCATGGCAAACACTACTACTCAAATACAGTCTACTTAATGCTTCAATTAACTACAATGACTTTGTGAACAAATTGAAGTCTTTGCTTAGTGATCACATGCAGAATATAGTAAACTCTGATGTAATTCAAGTAATAAAAGGAATGTGAGATAATGAAATTACAAACAAAGCATTAATTTGTAAATGTTATAGGGCATTAATGATTATGCAACATTCCCTAGAAACGGGGATCAAGCAGTCTAGGAAGCAGATACTGGGAGTGCAATATGTAATGATTTTTGGTTTCAGCTAAGTGTCCAAGCCCCTTACATTACTAAATCAAGAAAATGTGGAATCTTTGGTTGGAAATGTCTACATAAATTGAGTAGGATTTTTTTTTTTCCAGGAACCGACAGCTTCTGCTGGAAATGTCTAAAATGAGAAAGGGGGGGACTGGATACCTATCTTCTCTGCATGTCCTCGACTGTTAGACTTCTTAGAGCAAGTCTCTGAGTTGATAATTCAAATATTAAAAGAAAGGCCCCCCTAACTGCAGGCCTTTTGCTTCTAGAACACCAGGAAGGTTGTACTTTGCCTCGTTCTCAAAGATTCCTGTTAGCACTGATACTCCTGGTGGCTAAAAAAACATATAACATGCCATTGAAAAACTCAGGAGAACTCAACCATCTCTGAATTAATACAGCAGCCAGCTGAAATAGTGATTGAGGAAAAAAGACTAACTCATCCTAAAATCCTAAGTAAATATAATACTAAATAGGGACTATGGCCAGAATATAATGAGATCACACTTCACTGAGTTTGATAACTTAGTGTGCCGGGCTTTTTAATTGAGGATTATTGTAGAAAATTGGCATGAATTCCACAGTTTTAGTAAGTGTGATTAGCTGAACCCGCGGTTGTGGTGCTGCGGTAGCGTTGTCGCCTCACAGTAAGACGCTGTCCGGTTCGATTCTCAGCTAGAGCGTCTTCTGCGTGGAGACATGCGTGAATGGGCGTAGCTTCGTTGAAGGTTGTGCGTCAGGCCTGGCAAGCCGGTATGTAAAAATCAACTGCCAATCATTAGCAGACCGGAGTTCTGCTGTGGCGACCCCTAACCGGGAAAAGCCGAAAGATACAAACAAGTAAGTGTGATTCCTTCAAGTGCTATGCTTACTCTCACCTTAAATCTTTTGACTTTTTTCTCAAGGTGGTCTCCTGGACTCTACCACAATTTGAACATTAGTTATCTGTTCTTTTTCTATCCTCTTCTGACACCTCTCCTTTAATTTCTTTGCTTCTTATTCGTTTCTCCCATGCATCCCTGCTCTTGCATTCAAACTCTATCTATAATTTCCTTTCCTTTCCTACTTTACTAACATTCACAGTTGCACTAATATATCTTTTTCTTATGTATAGTGCCCAATGCACCTCATTCTTGTTTGGAAATTGTTAAAGTATTATGCTATTAGAACAGAGTGTGTTTTTTGTGTGGATTAGTTTAGATCTGTGCTGCTGTGTTTTGTGTGTAATGTATTATCTTGAGTTTTCTCCCGGCCTCCACTGAAACAGTGGACTTCCCCGGTTATCAAACTGGAAATAAATAAATAAATAAATAATAAATTAACTGTGCTTTAATATAGGTTTGCCAGGCTGTAAAGCGTTACACTTTTCTTTTTTGTTATTTGTTTTTTCATTATAAAAGAATCTGAGGAAGAACAATGTGCTGTATATAGTTTAATTCTTCAATGTGTCGGATATAATAACTGTAAGACTGAACATGTATAAAACATAGAGAGAGACAAATAATAGACCAGGTAAAGCATAGGCTGGACAGTCTGTAATAAAAGATGGGTTCTTATCAAAGACATTGGACAGCCACCAAAGCAATAGATAATTGCTTGTCAAGCATGAAGACTGCACAGATTGTGTATGTTTTAAGTTGTTCTGTGAATAAACTATTTTATTAAGGCCTAAAAAAGTCTGAGTTAGTGATTAAGTGAGGACCTGGGAACAAGCTGACATCATGCGGACCTGGGTTTGATTCCTACAAATGTTTCTTAATTCATAACATTGATCAGATTGGTTAAGCAGAAATTCCTTGGTCACCCTGAGAATGGATCATAATACTTTGATTTTAGTTAGGGTTATTTTTTAAAAACGAAGTGAATTAATAACATGGTATATTATATCATAGTAGATTTTTTTTTATCCAAGGAGCAGATAACAGAAGCAGAATTGCAATGTTCTGTTCATTTAGCCAGTTGAAAGTTTTTTTCTTACTGTTTTGCTACAGCAGTCCTATTAATGATTGTAGAACACCTGGGAAACTGTGTTATATGGATTGATGTTTAGTAAGAAGTTTACAGCAAGCAAGTTAAGTCTCTTCCTGGGATTCCACCAGTGGTAAGTCCTAACACAAGCAGCCAACTACTGGCAGATGCCAGTTCTGATTCAGAGACAGGCCCACCATAGTCATTCCATATGGCTGGTAAATTCATTGCGATGGGCCATCTTCACAGCCATGCTACATGCTAATGAGGTATTCCAGAGAGTGGCTTGTGCTTATTAGCCACATACTTTCCCTCAGAAATGACTGCAGGTAGAGATTTATTCAGTCCAGTAAATAAGCATTGATGCCAGTGTTAATGAGCACAGCCAAAATGGTGCATTCCTACATTATTGTTAGCGGGGAAGATTGCTTTAAAGGTAAGGATAGGTAAGAGCCAGTGGAGAGGTAATGGGAGGGTGTATGCATGTCTGCAGAATTGTAAATTATGCCCAATTTACTGTGTGTGTGTGTGTGTGTGTGTGTGTGTGTGTGTGTGTGTCTGCATTTGTGTATGAGAGTGAATGGTGTTACCTGTGCCAATGCAATTCATTGGACCGCTAGTAGTAATTACTGTTGAAAAGTGTTTAGCACTGTAATAATTATACTTGATTCAGAGATGCACAAATTAGTCAGTAATGAAGTCTTCCTCATTGCAGCTTAACATGTTTGTGAATTGTGTTTATAGCGATCACTTAAACTGCAACTTTTAGCTGCTGCAGTTTACACAAGCACAAGGATTTTTTTTTCTGAATCCCAGCCTCTGTGTTTAGAACTGTGAGTGACAAATAGTTTTTGCAGCTGTGGCATGAAATGTTATTTTTTGAATGTGGGGTTACAGGAATGCCTCTTTTTTTGATGAGGGTAGGCAGTCACTGAACTTGTGGAATTTGTTCGGTTACTGGCTCAAAGAGCAGTAGTTAGCTATCAGTGTTCAAAATGAAGAATTCTTTTTTGTGACCAAAGTCCAGATTTAACTGAAAGAAAGGGTTATTTTTGACAGGAAGTTGTTTACAGGGCCCTCTGCATTGTATGTTAATATGCTGTGTACTAAAGGAGCAAGAGACAAGCAGGTGTAGACTGTATCTTCAGCACTGCAGTTTGTAGTAAATACAAATATAGTGTTTTGCCAGTCTTTGCTTAAGTGCAGTATATCTCAAATGTCTTACATTAAGGGTTTCATTAACGGAAGTCATTTGGACAGTGTTTTACGTGAATCATCTGTCTAATTACTTAATTTTGTTCCTTTAATGTTAAGCCTCGATGTTGAAAAACTGAGAGTGACATTAAGGTTTATGCTTTTTTGATCCCCGTTTTGCTTGAACTCTCTGTGGCTGTTTTGCATGGATCTTTGTTGGAACTTCACTTGATCCCATATAGTAGACTAGGATTTTGCTTTCACTGGAGACAGAGAAGCGGCGTGATGAGATGAGTTTATATTGGCATAAGTAAAAGGTGTCATTATTCACTGTCATCACACTGCCCAGAACACTGTCTGAGCGGGTATTATTTTTATCCCTCTTTTAAGGCAGTAGTTATTTGACTGATCCAATAGGCCACTATTTTGTTATCTCTGAGTAACAAGTTTGATTTTTCTCCAAAAAGCTGCACTTTAAAATGCAAAAATGTGTATTTTTTTTTTCTGCTCAGGTATATTGTAGTCTGGAATGCTGTGCAGTCACCATCTTGTATACCAAATTTCTGTCCCATGGTTACCATGTTTTCTCCTGCATTTTCATGGCTGAATGAAGGTTGCATGATTTAGACAGATAAAAATTTTACAGAGGTGTTTATATAGTTTTTTTGGTGTATAGACCTCTGCAACTTTACTTCTGTTTAGGAGAGAGTTACTGCTGTAACATTAGGGTTTATTTTACAGATTTATCCAGCCAAAATTCTAAATCCATTCGAATGCATCCTATCCTGCTCAACATCTGCTGAATTTCAGTCTTTCTGCATCCACAGGTAGGAGTTGATTTTGTGCTGTTGCAATATTGTCTATGATATATTGTGAGATCTGAAGGTAAGCTCAAGGGTCACATTACCTGGATGTATGCTATTGAAGGCTGCTGTCCTTCTATGTTAGAAATGTAATATCTGCATGTGTATCAGAATGCTCAATATACAATACACATGCACACACTATGGACTTGTTGCTACTCTTCAACTGTGTACTGAAATTGCTTTTAGTAAGTGTATATAAATTCCTGTAGCTAGGCTTTAGCATATTTAAATATACATAGCCCATGTACTGTAGCATAACTAGTCCACTCTGTTAACTATGTACTGACAATATTGGGTTGACCTTGACCAATTCCTTTCACACTGCTCTACATGATCAAGCATTTTTAAGTCAGTTCCTTGTCAGAACTACAAAATCCCAAAATGTACCCACCATCTACATAAAAAGTGAGATTGCCAGATAAGTACAGTAGGTCTTGAAAATTACTGTAAAGCTATTAAAGCATTTTTTAAGGAAGCTTGGTCCTATACCTGCTCCATTGTGCACAGTTGTACTTGCATACACTAACTCTGAATTCATTGCAACTGTGAGAATAAGGGGGATACTTCAAGGTACCACAATGTCAGACTTGAATCCCATTTTCTGCTTTCTGGCTTACTATATGTGATTCCAGTTGCGGACTTGGGAATTTCCACTGGAACATGGTAAAAAAGTCAGTTGATTATAATTCCCAGATGCTTATCCTTCTTGAGATCTCATCTCCAAAGATCTGTGTTCTCTTTGTATTTTTTTAAGTCTAGAACACTGTACATTTTTGAATTGAACCTTGCAAGCAGCCTTTCCTCATCTGCCCACCCTGTAGGTAACGGTTAAATCACATTAGACTGTTCTCTCAATCTTCAAACTCCATTTGCATTTTGATGCCCTTGCATCTAGCCTCAGCCTAATATCCGGCATGCACATTTCCTAAAAAGACAAATAGCAACACTGGAGCCATGAATACTATATTAATGAGGTTTTTCTCTTGATATTGGTCTACCCAGCTGCCAGTCAGGTTTTAAACAACTGCACTGTTTTAGTGATTTTCCTTTATCTTTCAGTTACCCAACCAATTTTTTTTGCTGTATAGTATTGGATGCTTTTCTGAAGTCTGCCTGCACTAAATTAGGATTCTGTAACAATACTAGTGATGACCCATTTCTAGTTGGACCGACTGTTGCAGTTGAAATTTTGCTTTTGACAAAATCTTTGTTAAAAACTGGCATCGAAGATTATCACCTCACTACCCTGCATAATATTTTCATTAATTGCCCTTGGATGGAAATGACTTTGTAATAACAGCTCAGAGCCTTAATTCTCTTTGTCAAGTGTCCTTATCCATGGGGAGCCATCATTGGCTTTCAGGCCTATAGTACCCCTCACCCATTTTTAAGGAGAGATTTCTTCTGTAACTAATGGCTCAAGGGACACTGTCTACCATGATTGATATTAGTAGAAGTAATTTATCTTGTTCATGTGCCATATTCTTCCCTTGTTACTATTCGATATGTCCACATTCTATCTTCAAGGAAATGACATCCTCCTATATAGTTAATCTTGTCCCCAGATTTTTTTTCTTTCCCTGTAATATCATCTAGATTTTGTTCAGTGTCCCAAAACTCTTCATTACCTTTCATTTTTTTAACTTCCATTGTTTCTCTGCCACTGATCATGAAGGTCTCAGCATTATTCTTTATATTCAAATTTTGATGTTTAGAAATGAAATTGTTTTAGACTACATGATATAGGAAAGACAGCAAAGGTTCTATTCATTCCATTGTTGATCACTGCGACACCCCTGCACTGGCCCAGTAATCAAGGAGCCTCAATCCTCACCACTGACAACAGTGAGGGACTTATACATTGGAAGGATTACAAGTGCACACACTCTAAATACAATTTCCCTTAAGAGCACACAGATATCACAGACAGTCTGGGGCTGGTTTCTCACTCTTTCTCCACATTGTCAATAAGACCCGACTGGCACAGCCATAGAGTTAAGATCTCATCCGAGTGGCCAAGCTAAGACCTCCAGCACCCTCTCTCTCTGGCCAGTGCTTCGTGTCCCTGCCCAAGTAGCTCTCACTCACACACACACAGACACACACACCAGGAAATGCTGGCACAGGCTTACTAGCTATGCCCCCTTCTGTCCAGACTATAAGGTAGTGCCAGCTGCCACCAGCCACCCTTACTTATCCGCTACTTTTAAGGCCCTTACCAAAGGGTCCCCAATCTTACTGTGTAATGTTACTATTAATCCAAATGGCAAGTGTGACCAAGACTTTCAAGGCTATTGGAGTGGCCTATACAGTGCCACCAAATACATATGCAAGTACTTTAAGAGCTTAAATATCTCTGAACAAACCAGCCACAATTAAAAGGTTTAAATATTTAATAATACATAAAAGAACAAGACAATACTCAAACAACACAGTAACTACAGAGATGTCCTTCACGAATGCAACTGCAGTCATAACATGTGGGTTGTCCTGCCTCAGGCAGCCCTCGGTCGGCCGGATTCCAAAGTCTGGGTCCGACGTCGGCTGATGTCGCATTTCTCTCCGACGTCAGAGCGGCTGGAGTATATAAGCATCAGCCGACGCCATTTTCTTCAGTCTTTCTTGCCGCGCGGTGCCCGAAGCAGAAGCAGTTCGCAAGTGCCGGTCGGTCAGCTCCTGTATTCTACGATACCGAAGTCATCAAAAAAGCTAAGTACCCGCTAGGGACCTTTTCTTGCCACAGCCGATGTCAGAAATTACTGAAAAGTTAACAATTGTCTTTTTGTGGTAAACAAATACCTCATAAGGATTTCCACTCTTACTGCCTCCCTTGCCTGGGCCCAGACCACGATGTCTCGGCCTGTGTAGCCTGTGCTCGCTTCAACAAGCGCACTCTCAGGCGCCGGGCGGAGTTCGCCGAAGATTTTTTCGGCGATAAATTTGCTTACACCATGCCGCCGGATCTTCCGACATCGCAAACTCCCAAAAAGCGAAAAGACCGGGACCGACATCCTCGGCCCGCGTCTATCACCGACTCCACGCCAAAACCTAGCGCGAGTGCTCCGGTTCCCTCTGAGACGGTCTCTCCACCGCTCCGAACCGAAGACACCGCATTACCGACGACTCCGATTCCAGACATTACTCCGACGCCAGTTATAGATTTTCCTCCGGATACCGAAACCGAGGAAATGCCCGAGACCATTGCTGTAGAAAAGTTCACTCCTGCACGTGGAGCTGCCAGGCCTCCTATGGCCATGTCTATTAAGGCCTACACTAGGGCTAAGGCAGCCAGCAAAACAAAGGATATTACTTCTAAATCCTTACCTCAGCCGACTCCGGAGACACAAATTATGTCCATGGCTGCTGATTTAATTTCCATGATTAGAGGTTCACAGGCCCATCCTGAGAGAGCATCACAGCCTCCTCCTGATAAAAGGCCCCGGGTTGAACCTTCTGACCCTACTCCTTCAGATGAAGACTCTGAGGGCTCTGTACACGCTGATAGCCAGGAAGAGCTCTTCCAGACCTATGAGGACTCGGATGCAGAAGATTCCATACCTTCGGCCTCCCCTCCTGAGGATATTTCTTTTGGGGAAGTTCTGCACACCATGAGGGAACATTTCAAGTGGCAGGGCCAGGAATATTCTGATTCCAGGAAACGCCTTAGGACTTTCCTTAAGAAGCCTCAGCACAGGCCCTTAGCTATTCCTCCTGTACTTGATGTTCTGGATGATTTGTATTCTGATTCTAGTGCTACCCCTGATTCTCTCCCTCCTGCTCCAGCCAAGCCAGACAGGTATTACAGGGTCCCAGAAACTCATTCCCATTTATTCAGGGCCCATACTGTTGATTTGGAAACTATTTCACAGGGGCCTAAAGGAGTTTCAGCCTCCACCTCAAAAAATCCTTTGCCCTCCAACAGGGAAGCAAGGTCATTAGAGAGATGGGGTAAAAAGGTTTACACATCCACTACCTTATCTCTGAGAGCTTTAAATTGCCTTTCTCATATGTTCCAATATCAGGATTATCTCTTAGAAGATTTACAAAACATTAGCTTCTCCTGATCCTTTAGACAGGAAGACTTTGCAGGAAGCTGTACATAACACTCAGCAAGTAAGCAATCACTTCCTGCAGTGTGGATATGATGCACTGGAAGCTTCATGTAGGGCAGCTATGACAGGGGCAGTGATGTAGACATGCTTGGTTAAAAGATCAACCTCTACCAGATCATGTAAAAGCAAAACTTCTGGATGCACCTTTGGAAAAGAACAAGCTTTTTGTGCAAATGCTAAGGATGTGTTAAAGATCATCAAGAAAAAGCAAAATCAGTTCAAACTGTAAAGGATTTCTTCCAGGTTCAACCCCCAGATTCAGTAGGAATTGGCCTTCAAAAACTGGTCCTTTCCTAATCCAGAAAAGTTTCAAAGGGGTAAGAACAGACGTGGCGAAGAAGAGGCCAATACAGAGGCCCTTACAGGGGACGCCAATGGCAGCCAGGAAACCAAAGAGGTGGCAGGGGTTTCTCCTGCCCAACAACCACAATCTCAATGACTTTCCTCTACTACCGCCTACCAGGGAACAACTAGAAGCTCCCTTGGGAAATTATCTCTGTTTGCAGAAAACTGGCACAGACTGACAAAGGACAAATGGATTTTGGACATTATAGACCGAGGGTACAGGTTTCATTTTCATACCTTACCAAGAAAACAAGGTATGCCAAATCTACCACAACATCAAAGGGCAGAGGCTATCAAGCAAATCACTCTGCTAACTCGAATGAAAGCAATAGAAAGAGTTCCACAACAAGAACAAGAACAGGGGTTTTACACAAGACTGTTCCTTGTTCCAAGAAAAGAAACTCAATGGAGACCAATACTGGACTTGTCCGCATTAAACACCTTTCTCATAGTACCAAAGTTCAAAATGCTGACTCTACAGCAACTCCTTCCCATGCTGGGCAAGGAGTCGTGG
Source organism: Protopterus annectens (assembly GCF_019279795.1). Taxonomy (NCBI): domain Eukaryota; kingdom Metazoa; phylum Chordata; order Ceratodontiformes; family Protopteridae; genus Protopterus; species Protopterus annectens. The sequence goes on from NC_056746.1 coordinate 333,516,827, forward strand.
CTGATTACTTTGGACCTCAAGGAGGCATACCTGCATGTCCCTATCAGACACAGCTGCAGAAGATACCTCAGATTTCTTGCAGGGCCAGAGCATTATCAATTCTCAGCATTGCCATTTGGCTTATCTACTGCCCAGAGTGTTTACAAAATGCCTGGCTTCAGTAATTGCTCATTGCAGGCTCCAGGGTATACAAATTTACCCGTACCTGGACGACTGCCTCATACAAGCGGACGACAAATTGATGTTGACAAAAAATCTGGAATATGTCATACGATTACTTCAAGCTCTGGGATACACAGTCAACTTCCAAAAGTCAAGACTGCAGCCATCCCAGCAAATAATCTTCTTAGGAGCCAAACTAGACACAGCCTCTCAGATGGCTTACCTGACAGAAGACAAGCAAGATAAGTTAACTCAGTACTTCAAAGGTTCAGCAAAACTCACCCAGATGACTGCAAGGAGATTCCTACAGGCCCTGGGTTACATGGCATCCTGCATTCTACTGGTTCCATTAACAAAACTACACATGAGAAAGCTTCAATGGGACCTAAAAAGCATTTGGTCTCAGCACAGCAACAACTTGGAGACAATCATACCACTCATTCCATGCTTACAAAAGGAATTTCTATGGTGGGCCTCGGTGAGTCAGGAAAACACAGGTATGTCATTCAAAAAACCACAGATAACACAGACCATGACTACAGACGCCTCAGACCTTGGATGGGGGGTGCACATGGAAGGCAGGTGTATACAAGGACAATGGTATCCAAAGGAAACACATCTGCATATAAACCAAAAGGAAATGCTGGCAGTAATGCATGCTATCGAGGCTTTTCAAAACCAACTCCAGCAAGGTCACTTAATGATACGGACAGACAACACCACTGTGATGTGGTACATAAACAAGCAGGGGGCACCCACTCTTACCCCTTTGCAGACTGACAATGCAGCTTTGGGAGAAATCACTGAGTCTAAACATCCAGTTACAATCACAGTTTGTTCCAGGAAAAGACAATGTGTTGGCGGACAGCCTAAGCAGGAATTTCACAGATCCACACGAGTGGAGGTTACATCCGAAGGCTTTCAGACAACTCACTTGACATGGGGCAAGCCAGAAGTGGACCTATTTGCTTCTCACCTCAATCATCTCCTACCAAAATTTTGCACAAGGACATACCATCCAAAGGCTTGGAAAATAGATGCTCTTTCATTCAACTGGAACTCCCTAGCAATCTATGCATTCCCACCTCTGCCACTGATGACCTCAGTATTACTAAAGATCAAAGCAGAGAAGCCCAAGGGAATCATAATAGCTGCGGATTGGCCAAGACAACACTGGTACCCACTACTACGGAGCATATGTCACACCAGGAGGTGGGCCCTCCTCAGTGGCCTCTACTTTTGACTCAACACAATTTCGAAACACTGCGTCCAAACCTTCAGACTCTGCAGCTAACAGCCTGGGAGATCCCATAAATAACTTCAGCTTATCTCTCTCCAAGGAAGTTCAGCGGATACTAACAGAGGCTCGAAGACCGTCCACCAGAAAGGTCTACTTAGCAAAGTGGAAAAGATTCAGCAATTGGAATACCAGCAAAGGGCATGATGCATCATTACTGAACATCCCACTTATCTTGGAATATTTGGCAGATATGTTACAGAGTGGCCTCTCATATTCTTCAATAAAGATACATGCATCTGCTATTTCAGCTAGATACAACACTGATCCTCCTGTTTTTCTCACCCCTTACTAAGACAATTCCTCAGGGGAATCAAGAACATTAAGCCACCAAGAAAGGCCCCAGTGCCAGCCTGGGACCTCAATTTTGTCTTAGAAAAACTGACTCTACCTCCTTTTGAGCCAGCAGCTTCAGTTGACTTGCAATTTCTCTCATGGAAAACAGCCTTCCTGTTGGCAATTACCTCAGCAAGAAGGGTCTCGGAACTACAGGCGCTAATGGCAATGCCATCCTTTATTATTTTCCATGGAGACAGGGTTTCATTAAGGACCAACCCTACCTTTATGCCAAAGGTGGTATCTAGGGTTTCTCTAAATCAAGCCATTCATCTGCCTGCTTTCTACCCCAATCCTGAGAATAAGGGGGAAAGGCTTTTGCATACCTTGGACATTCATAGACAACTTTGATACTACCTGGACAGAACAAAGGCCAGTAGGAAGTCTGAACAGCTTTTTGTAGCTTACGCCCCTGCAGTCCAAGGAAAAGCAATTTCAAAACAGACTATTTCTAAATGGATTGGACATTGCATCAGATTTTGTTATTCCTTTCATGGAAAGACTGTTCCAGCCTATGTCAGACCACATTCCACCAGAGCTACAGCCACCTCTACAGCATTTTTAAGAGGGGTGCCTACAAAGGACATTCTAGAAGCTGCTACATGGAGCTCCGTGCATACATTCTCAAAACACTACAATCTCCCCCTATATTCCAGATCCAGAACAGGCTTTGCTTTGGCAGTCCTGCAGGGTTTGATTGCCACACCATCTCTTTCCTAGAGCATACCTCCTCCCCAGCTAAGCTATGGTATTCTACCCACATGTTATGACTGCAGTTGCATTCTTGAAGGACATAGTACAGTTTTGTACCTACCATAAATGTAGATGTCCGATAGACATGCAACTGCAGTCGGTTTTCCTCCTCCATACCCCTCTATGCTTAGGGTCCACTCCTATCCCCCTCACTCTTAGCTGGGGATATCTGTTATGGTGTATTTGTTTTATTGCTCATGTATTTGTTTGGAATCCTGTTTTTGTCTTCCAATTTGATTACAGCCTTCCTTGGAGGGCACCTGGCATCTGGGGCAAGAAACACTGAAGAAAATGGCGTCGGCTGATGCTTATATACTCCAGCCGCTCTGACGTCGGAGAGAAATGCGACATCAGCCGACGTCGGACCCAGACTTTGGAATCCGGCCGACAGAGGGCTGCCTGAGGCAGGACAACCCACATGTTATGACTGCAGTTGCATGTCTATCGGACATCTACATTTATGGTAGGTACAAAACTGTACTTTCACAGTCACAGGAAATATTTTAAAACAACATTGCAGAACAGTCACAAATTAATACAGAAAACATCTAAACTAATCTTTACTATATTTCTATATATCTCTAAAAGAAATACTGTATCTAAATTTACTTGCAGAGCAACACACTGGCAGAAGTGCTGAATGAATGTTTCTAGGTCCAAGACAAGATACAAAATGCAAAGTCTGTCTCTGAGAGAGTTCTTAAATTACTATCAAACATTACTGCTGGGTCAACTTTGGATGACATCACTCTTTGTCCACCTGCCTTGAGTTCCCAGGCTAACAGAAACTTAACAAAATCTTAGCATCTCTGTGTGAAAGTGCATATCTCTCAGAAGTTTGGGTAGAACTGGAAGTAGTAAAACAGTTAAACACTTTTACATTTTAAACCTAGTATTTGTTCTGGACAATAGAAATAAACTTCTAGCTCTAGACATCTTGTCTCCTTCAGTGAAACTGAGAGATAAACACAATTTTAAAACATTTCTGTTCTTTTGTAGTAGGGTACACTGTGGTTGCATTCTTGAAGCTCAGTACATAACATACAGTTCTGTATAAATCATAGCAATATTCATAAATAACATAGAATTATTTACAAAATTCCAGCTAGCTGGGCTGGCAGCATCACAATCACCACACACAGTTTTACATCATGGTACAGTGGGTTGCTGAAGTCAGTAAAGTAGTGCTATAAACAGCTAAAGTGAAGCTCTTTTTACAAAGAGTTAGTTGAAGAAATTGTCATATAAAGAACAATTGTACTATAGGAATACTTGAACAAACTAGCAAAATAATTTCATTTTTAGCCAATGAAGTCATGCTTTTATCCATGTAACTTAAAAATAAAACCCTATCCAAAACCACAGGCAACTGTTGTTTGCCTTACTAGGCCTTTGACATGATAACTCTCAGTCACTGTTGAAAGAGTATAGCTGACATACTTATTTTGCAAGTAGTTGTGGGGGGCTGGATATTTTTAAACACTACAGCTTTGAATACTTAACAAAGCTCTTCTTTTCCACCTCATTTGTACTGAAGAGACTGTACCTGGACCAAGTAAAGTTTTTGCCACTTAAAGCACATTTTGGAATATTTCAGTTAAAAAGTAGTAGTGACTCAGCTTTTGTAGACCATCTAAAAGCCTTTGACTCAAAGCAGTATCACTACAACTAAATGGAGGAAAAAAATGTCATGTGATCTCTATGCTGTTTCATCTTATAAGGACCCAAACTCCATTCTGGGAAAATGGCAGAGAGCCAAGTTATACTGAGAGGAAACAGCATTCCATTTAACTTTCCTATTTCCCTGGACCTTATTTTGGATATCCTGCAGCAAATATTATACAGGTTGACAACATAGATCCAGACAAAATCAATGCAAATCTGAAGATATAGAATGGGACAAACCAAAGGTCAGAACAGCATTATGTGAGACCATATTATCTCATCATCAGTGCCTGAGTTCAGTTAGTTGTTTTAGTGAACATTAAAATCGTTTAGTTTGTTGGTATTTAAGAACCATTCGATTTGGAAGACCAGATGAAGATGGGACCATCAACTTCTAATTTTAAGATTTACTTTACAATTTCCAGTAATCTGAAGAAGTTAGAACTACAGTGCAAATATTTGTGGTTAACACGCAACTTTTATTTGAAAAAATAGCAGTTTCACAGTTTGTGTTTTGATTCTTAAATTCAGTCAGTTTTGACTTTTTCTCTTTATTTTGATAGACTGCATTACATAGTAATGACCCAAGTAAATGTGGCTGTTGCTGCTGGCATTAAATTCGGTGTGTGTTTGTGTGTGTGTATATGTGAGACAGTATGTGCATACACTTTGTGTAAGATTGTACATGCATCCTGTGATGGAATTAGCATCCCATCGAGCGATGGTCTCTGTATTGTTGCTTGCCAAAATAGGCTCTGGCTCCCCACTACACCTAACTCCATAAACTCGGTTTGGAAAAGAGGTAGATGGGTGTCTGCTTATCTGACTTTCCATAATGACTTTCTTCTTTCTGTATAGGCAAAACTGAAAATCCAGAAGGAAATTGTTGCAAAGGGCAGTGACCATTATCTGTTTACTAAATACTTGTCTGTTTCAAAAAGGTAGGAAACGATGCGTGTGTGAGCTGCCAATAAGAATATTGACCGGGCTTGTTCCCACAGCTTTTGTTTATGGTATGAATATAAAAAAGTTTTAACTATAGTTTCTCTAAGGGTTTTCAAGAAATATGTTGTTATGCCCTTCTCACCTTAGCTGTTTATGTGACAATTAAAAAAGTATTGTTTATTTACACACTGAAATGAGTAGCACCATCGAATGAGTCCCTTGAGCTCATTTAAGAGGTCCCCATGCATTGAATAACTTTTGCTGGTCTTGTGTGAATGCCTTGCTGTGCTCACTTCTAACTTGTGCTTTGCTGTACCTAAAGTAGTGAAAGTAAAGGGTCACAGTGAGTGATAGAAGCATTTGTAAATGAATATCATCATATGGTTATGTATTTAATACTTAGGTTTTACAAGTAATGTGACTGCATGCTGTCAGCCTGTAATGCTGTTTTTTTGTTGTCGTTTTTATTTAACTAAGCTGCTTCTCTTTGGCTTCAAGTTTACACATTCAGACATGGCATGTTGCAGCACAGCTATATTGTAGTAAGGCCTTGTTGACAGAAGGGGCAGGTCTGTTATGCAAGCAGCTTGCCATCTGCTTAATGATGAATGAGCATGTAATATGCTACCACATGTCATCTACTCACTGTTTGTCAAGAAGTGCTATGCTTCGCTGAACAAGCTGAGCCATGTCCCACAGCTCACTTTCCTTTATCTACTGTTGAGTAGGATGCCAACACTCCGTCCACTGTAACTTGAGCTGACTGCTTCCTGTCTCCAGGGGGTCAAGCCCTCAGTAAAAAAAAAAACAAAAAAAAACCTCCTACTCTTTTTTTTTTTTTTTTATTTATAGGAGCTGTCTGATGCTTGGATTCTGCCAGAAATAATTGTGAGCTCATACTTTTCCCAGAATGACAGTGCTCAGTATAAATGAGTGTTATGCATTTCTTTAGACTTGCTCTTTTGTTTCATTTTTAAGCCTGTTTTTCTGAGCATACTTCTTTTTTTTTTTTTTTTTTTTTTTGCATTTGCTAACAGTCAGCACTTCCATCTCATTCATATGTTGACCCTAACATATTAGTGTAGTGCTTTGACTTTTTATTTGATATAGAGTAGTCTTGCGATTCTACCTTACATAGTTTAATGCAACATTTTGGAGACAGTACTAGGACTGAAACTTTGATAACAAAACAAGAATTAAAGGTTTTCTTTCCATAACTGATTTCATGCAGTGTTGTGCTGTTTGCCATAAACTGTTTTCTGGAAATAACTGATGGCTTCTTATGGAGACAAACAGTAGTTGTATTTTAAAGTTTTTAAAATGCTGCATTCCATCTATGACATTCATACTAATGTGTTGGTCTGTATTAATCCAAATGGCAGCTGCTTTTGAAGAAATGTTAGATTATGCATATATTCCCCAGCATATGTGTGTGTGTGTGTGTGTGTGTGTGTGTGTGTGTGTGTGTGTGTGTGTGTGTGTGTGTGTGTGTGTGCGCGCGCGCGCATGTGAGCATATGTGTTTGTTTTCCTTTCTGAATTGATTATTAGCATTTCACTGTAATCCCCGCAGGAGCTTCTTTAAACTGATGTTATTTGGTCTTTTAAAATTGCACCCACATTCATTTTCCCTTTTTTTCAATGTGCACTTTGAATAAGTATGTTCAGTATAGCCTCCGTACAATTCTGGACTGGGAGTTAACATATCTGTAACTGTAGCAGTGTTGGTTAGTTTTTCAGTAGTTAGTGGTCGTGAAGACATCGATCTAGTGCTTCAGCAGTAGGATTAAAGCTAGTGTTTTGAAAGTTTATTTATCGTATGTTGGTGTCCTAGTATATATGTATGCCTGGATGTGAAGGGTTATTTTACAGTAGAGTTCCAGTGAAAAAAACATTGTAGAAGTATGTTACAGCAGACCCTTTGCAACAAATATATTATAAAAACACACTACATGTTTTATAATACAAGAAATACAGAGGAATAGTACACTGGAAAACCGTGTTAGGAAAATATAAAAAAAACACAATTACAAATTGTAAGATAGAATGAAGTAAAAGGACTACATGGGGAAATCTTTATGAATGCACATAATGGTAGTGACTAAAAATTACCTTTTGAAATAAGTCTTTATATTTACATCAATGCATATAACTCCTGAGTGAATACAGCAAAAGTTGATAAAGACTAACATATTGGAGAAAGCTGTAAAATTGACAGAGAGTGAAGGGAAGAGCAAAGAGGAGTTGGGGGGGATGTACGGGAGGAAATAGACGTTGATAGACAAATAGATCTAGTGGCAATCCATTAGTTCAGAGAATCCGAAAAATAAAACAGCTTCTTCCAGAATGCAAGGCAGCCTGTGTGTTCCTAGCACTAGGATGCTTTTTGGGTAGAAACTTAAGGGAGTCCCTAAAGGAAAGAAAGAGATTCATGTTTTTTTTTGCAGTGAGAAGCATTTTAAATTCATGGGGAATTTAACTTTGTACCATGAACCCCCTTGTGTTCAGTGGATTTCATGCAGGCATTTTCCATATAACCTGTGCGACCTGGAAAATTAAGGTCAAAGTATTCTTATGCCAAATTTATCAGCCAGACAGGGCTAGGCTTAATGATCTTTGGAATTAATGCACAACCAGCATGATAGCTGATGGTGCAGACATAGCGACCACATAAAAAAACTGTCTCAAAGACATTGTATGGTGACTTGAATTAAACTTGTAATGACCTAGCTCAATTAATATGTCTGGGTAAAAGCATATAGCTGGGATGTGATTTGTCATAATAGTCTGACAGTTGTGTAAATATCTCTGCAGGGTGATTTACGTAATTAACCCAGCTGCTGTATTTGAGTGGGCAACTGAGATAAGTAAACCCATCATGCTGGACAGGACCGGCTTTAGGTCAACTGGTGCCCTAGGCAAGAGGGCTTCATGGCGCTCCCCCCACATACCATCTTGTGCCCCCATCCTGGTCTACCTACACCAAATAAATACTGGAAAAGTACCCCTAGGTTGCCTATGCCTAAGGCCGACTATGATGCTGGGTATGGTTGCAGCAAGGCGTCACTACTGTGTGACATTTATTGGAGGACATGGCTGAGCAGCAGTCTACCATAGAAGAGCATTCTTTCCCTTCCAAGAATGCAAGGTACTGTGGCTTATCCAGGTCTGTGGTGCCCTTATTTTAGATTCTACTGTGACAGTATGCTTATTGTTTGGTTGCAGGTAGAGAATAGTTAGAAGCCTGCATAACCTCCTAACCACTGCTGGATGACAGCCATCATTCCTGGCCCTTACCTACCTCTGCCATTGTCCTTTGATGCTGGAGAAGGGTAAAAAAAATGAATGAGCCCCTACATGAGGGTGGCTTGGTGTTCATGAGGGTCAAAAATTCTGTAAAAAAAAAAAAAAACACTGTCAAGCAATTTGAAATATTTTTTGCTAAAGACTTTCACCCATACAGTAAAAGTTTAGATCTGATGTCTTTTTCTATAAGGATTTAACCTGCGGGTTATTGGATCCGACTTCCTTCCATGACCAGCCATATTTCAAAGACTTCAGCTTGCCAAGCTTCGCCTCCTCTGTCTATAATCCCTTGCTCAACTAAGATTACCCCAGATCTCATTTACTGCCATTCCTAGACAATGTGGTCATTTGCTCCATGGGAGTGTATCCTTTACTGCATATTTTTGAGTATAATTTAGCTTTTTCTTATTCTCTCCCCTTCTTTTTGTGTTTTGCTATTGTGGTTTAGGTATCCCTCCATCTTCAATATTTGTTGCTGTGGGCATGCATCAGTTTGCTCTGGAACAGCCCACCCTGGATGGTCTGCAGTCTGTCTTACCTTCAGGCCTCAGCCCAGATTCTCTAGGGTGGGATGGTTCAGACAAGAGGTGATGCAAGAGGAAGCACCTGGATTCTCCTGAAGAATCCCTCACCGAGAATACTGACCTCAAGGAAGGAGAGGGGTCCCCTAAATCACCCCACAAGGATGCCTCATTTAGCAATCTGGTGGAGCTGCTTAGCCAGCAGTGAGTTGGATTGCTGAAACCTCGTCTCTGGAGGAGTCAGTATTTTTAGAGACCTTCTGGTTGGGCCCATCCATGTTCTGGGTGGTATCCCCTTTGGACGCCCATATTGGCCTGGTGTCCCAGAGGGCTTAGAAGGAGCCTAATATAGTAGAACCAATCCTTAAGAAACTAGATAAGTTTCTCGCCCCTCCAGATGATTGACAACATTGGAGTAAGGGTCTGGCCATTGATGCAGTTGTGATGGTGATGGGCACTAAGAAGGACTTCTCAGAAGCAAGTTACTCAGTTCATCCCCCGAATAGGGGGAATCGGACATTGGACCAGGTTGGGGAAGTGCTCCTATGCCTCAGCCACGTTCACACTGAGAGTATTGAACTATCTCGCTCACTTGACCAGACATCAGAGTGACATTGTGTCAGAAGTGTCAAAGGTAGTTGATAGAACAAACTCTGAAGTCTCAGAAGACTTTAGAGACTCGATTGTCAACCTTACAGTCTATTACTAACATGTCCATGCATCCACTGTCTAACATGTCTGATGTGATGTCACGAGTCATTGGTGCCGTCATTGTCATCTGTCGTCATGCGTGGCTGAGGCTGTATAAGTTTGTGGACTGCTTCAAGGCAACCTTTATTAACACCCCCATTTTACTGTTCTTCCCTTTTTAAGCCTAATATTAAGGACTCTTTGACGTGGCATGAGCAGAGCAGGAAGATGCTGTCTACCATTTTGGTACATTTTGCTACCCCTCAGTGGACCTTCTTTCGGAACCAGAAGGGGGAAAAATGTCTCTTTTTAGGAAAAACATCAGCTCTTTTCAGGAAGCTCCTTCTGAAGGCCTGTAGTGGGGGGGGGGGGGAGACTACAGTGGGCACAGCTCTCAATGCAGGAGTAATCCACAAAACCAGGGCTTTCAGGGAGACTTCGCTTTTGAGCAACTCTGAGAGGTTGCTCAACTATCTGCCTCTTGTAGCATTCGGGGGTCATTTGGCTCCACACTCAGAAGTTTGGGAGGCCATCAGCTCAGATGTATGGGCTATGCAATTTCATTTTTGGAAAGTCCAAATTTAAATCCCAAACATCTTCCAGATGTGCCACTTCATCAGAGAAGGAATGCAGCCATCAAAGTTCAGAAGCTGTTAGGACCTCTTGGATGACTTGATTTACTATCAGACTAGCATGGATCCAGTGTCTATTTTAGGTTCTTTTTGGATTCAAAGAAGAACAAGGACCACAGGCCAGTTCTGTATTTGTGCATGTTAAATCATTTTGTAAAACAGATCAAGTTCCATATAGTCAAGATGCAGTCTGCCTCCTTTGAGGAAGGACAACGGGATGTCCTCAGTTAATCTCAAGGATGACTACCATCAGATAAAGTTAGAGAACCATTCCAGGAGGTTTCTGCACTTCTGGCTGGGGACCAGTCATTATCAGTTCAGAATGCTGTCCTTTGGTCTCACCATCAGCCCTGGGTATTCACCAAATGTATGTCAGTTTTGGCAACCTGGCTCAGGCTGCAGTGATTCAAGGCCTTTCCTTACTTGGACAATTGTTTCCTAACCGCCTCCACAAGAGCATCCGTAGTCAGACCCAGGGACACCTTACTCCAGCTGTGCAACTTCTTGGGAATAAGAATCAGATATGATAAGCACAGTCTTTTCCATGTATAAATGATAGAGTTCATAACTGTCACTGAGCCACAGTTTCCTCAGATTGCAGGACTCTGTTTCCCAAGTATTGACTCTGTGGGGTCTGTCCATTTCCTTGCTCTGTTACTGAAAACCCATGACTTGTCTTATTCCAAGGCTGTTAGGACAAATGGAGCCTGCATCTTCTTGGTTCCTCTTGTGAGGTACCACATGAGAGTTGTGCAGTGGACACTGGGAGTGCAATGGTTCTTCCTGACACACATGATGGAATTCTACATTGTGTTTAAAAATGTCTGTCAAAATCAAATCAGGTGGTGATTTGAGTCTCTTTTGGTGTCCACTGGGAGACTGTCCATCCTCTCCCTGGTCATGGCTACAACTGACGCCTCTCTTCTCAGGTGGGGATTTTATTCAAAGACAATCACAAGGCATTTTTTATGTTTGTAATCTAAAAAAGCACAGTGCAGCAATGTGCTGAGCTGACTGTGAATGATGTTACCTACACTAAGGCTGAAGATATAGTGAACCTACTGGCTGATAAATTAGCTCTAACTTTACCTCTCTCTCTCTCTCCCCTCCATTTCTCTCAATATATATACCTGAAACTGGGTCTTCTCCAGCTGAAACACAAGACCAAGTCCTGAAAGTGCTATCAAAAGCTAAAATTACTACATCGATGGGTCCTGCCAGTATCCCTGGATGCATCTTGTATAGCATGAAGCATGATTTCGCCACACCCCTAGCAACATTATTCAGTCTTATCCTCTGTACAAGTTTTGTACCAAGCGAATAGAGAACAGCTACAGTCATTCCCCTGCAATAATAAAGGACCTTCCACAGACCCAGGCAATTACAAGCCCCTAAGTCTGACCAGCCTTCTATGTAAAATCATGGAATTACTCAGTCAGAACATAGGGAACCTCTATACACTGGACCCATCCCAGTTCGGATTCATCAAGGGCAGGTTATGCCTACTCAACCTGATGGATTTTTATGAAAAGGTCACCAAAGCAATGGATGAAGGCAAAGCAGTACACATTGAATACCCTGACCTAGCCAAAGCTTTTGAAACAGTTCTCCACTCAGGCATAGCAGAAAAGCTAAATAAAGTGGGAATAAACCCATGTTTCACCCAGTGGATTGCTAACTGGCTCACAGATAATGAGAATAAGGAACATTAGCTCCACAAAGGGGTTAGTCACCAGTAGAGTCCCCCATGGTTCTGTGCTGGGACCTCTCCTGTTTGTCATCTACTTTTCTGAAGTAAAAGTCAATACCAAAGTGCTCTGGCTGACTAAGTGTGCAGATGACTGCAAGTTAGGAGAAGTCATTGAATCCCCAAATGACTTAGGTTTGCCTCAAATAACTGGTGCTAAAATCATGGACTACGCTAAATGTGAAAAAATACATTATTGTATCCCTTTCGAGCTCATCTACCCAAGGGAACTACCACACTGACAGTATGCCTCTAACTTTTGTATTAGTTGTTTGGGATTTAGGAACTTATGTGGACAGTGATCTAACGTTTGACAAACGTGTCTATTGTAGGAAAGTCGTATGTACTGAACATCTTGTAAACAAAGAAATTATATGTAGATCTAGAGATGTCATTAAGGCTAGTCATTGAATATAATGCCCCCTTTGGCATGTAGCTGTAAAGACACTTGCAACAATTGGAATGCCTACAGAGATACCTTACTAAAAGGATACAAGGCCTATGCAACATGTTCTACATGGACTTGACTCAAAGCCCTGTCAGTATACTTGGTGTCCTATAGACTAAGAGGTGACTTGTGTCTGGCATATAAGGCATCCTCCGACGTATTACTAATTGCTGTACTGCACATTAAATGGCATCAGGAGTACTCAGTCTAGGGATCTAAATCTCTTTTGCAACATTAATGGAGTGGTTTGGAGGGACAGGTATATCTCACAATGGATATTGCTGTTGTCGAACAGACTCCCCATCCACATAAAACAAAGTCCATCCCTGTCCATATTCAAACGCAACTTAGATCTTTGGACAGGAAACAAAAAAATACCATAGGACTGCCCCCTGTACAACTAGTGGACAGAGGCAGCTCCTAAATGCTTTATCCTGTGCATGTCTCCCATCAGATTAGCTATGGTATAATCCCTGTTAAGTAAGCGTGAACAAAACCAAGAAAAGAAAAACCAAACAGAAGCTCCGCTTACTCAGCCCTCTAGACAGACCAAAATCCACAGGAACTAGATTGTGTCACAAAACCAGTGTTCTTGTGAGGAATCTCTTTGCTCAGGTGGTTCCCGCAGTGAATAAAGCCAAATGACAATCCTTTAAAATTGAAGCAAATCTTCTTTATTTTGGCACAAAGCGAATGAAAACGAGTGCTTTCGCCTGACAATCCCAGGCTTTTTCAAGATACATTAGCTGTGTGGCCATGCAGTTTATATATTCCAACTGATAGGCCAATTGTTCAACAATAATCATATCAATTAAGTAATTAAAACAGAAATTAAAAAATTAATTAATTAAATGATTAAAAACCGTCATAATAAATTTTCAACATAAATCTTATTTAAAGTGCAACAGTGCATTTTTAATGCAATTAACAATAATCCCTGTTATTCTGATTAGGGGTAATATATAATTACCGACCATGGGATGGGTAAAGCCAGTCTGTAACCAAATGGGATAGGTTGCTTCGAGCACAAAAAGGGAAATTGGCTAGGCTTAAAAAGACCTCCAAGGGCATATAGCCTAGTATTTGCCCATGAACTTATGAAATGAGAGTGGTCCTTCTTGTGTTGCAGGCCTTTTTAGGGTATTCTCCCCAAGGGTATGATTTCAGTTTAGACTGACTATGCATCTGTCTCTTAGTATCTAAACAAACAAGGAGGAACTCATTCCTATCCTCTTTATTGGGAGACCATGAGAGTCTGGTAATGTACAGTTTTGCCTCAATGGTTTCTGTTTCTGGTTGCAATGCACATCCCAGAGAAATCCAACATATTTGTAGAAATTTTGAGCAGGAAGATTCTCTTTCCACATAAGTGGTCCCTGAATCTGACAGTCGCTTCTCAGATGTTTTGGCACTGGGACACTCCATGTTGTGATCTGTTTGCATCCCCATCCAGCACCAAGTGCAGCAGCTATTATGCCTTAGCCTCTCCAAAGGTACAGTCACCCAGGGAAGCTCTTCTGTATGCTTGGCCCCCTTGTCTTCTGTATGCCTGTCCTCTGACCATGCTGATGATAGTTGTTTCTTAAAGCAGCCCATTGCAGAGCGACCATAATCCTCATTGCCTCTTTTTGTCCCCATCAAGTGTGGTTCTTCTTCCTTTGGCCTTCTGAAGTACCCTCCTTGGGTTCTGGATCCCATTCTGGATCTGATTTGCCACCTGGTGGGTCTGGATCTGCCTGACTGTCAGACACTCAAGTTAAGGACATGGTTTCTCTAATTTCCCTGATGGCCATAAATTCCATGCTTTCAGAAAGAGTAATGCATGTTTTGCCTTCTCAAAAAATGTCTACACCTAAGGGGGTATGCTAGTAAGTGGAAATGTTTCACTTGTTAGGCTACCACTAAGGGTTTGGATCCCTATTCATCTCCTTTGGAGGTGATTCTGGACTTTCCTAGCAGATTTGTTTAACTCAGGATCCAATTATTCCACTATTAAGGTACAATTGGCAGCTGTTTCCAATTTTAGCATTGGTAAGGACAATATGCCATTGGCTGCTCGCAAAATTTTGAAAGCTTTTCTCAAGGGTACTTTTTTGTTGTGTCCTATGATCCAGGACCTTGTCCAACCATGGGATTTGTCCTTCATGCTTAAGGTGCTGACTGTACCCCCATTTGAACGTTCTTCTTTGGCTGACTTGGAAGTTATTGTCTTGGGTGTCTTTATTCTTAGTGGCTGTTACTTCCACCAAGCAGGTGTCAGAACTGCAGGCTCTCTCTTTGGTACTTCTGTATTTGTTTTTTTTTAAATAAAGATAGTGTCCCTCTGCCCAGATCCTGACTTTCTCCCAAAGGTGGCTGTGGAGAACAATTTGAATCAGTCCTTTCACTTACCAGTGTTCTTTCCTGAATTTTCCATCAGAGTGGAATATTTACTGAACTGCCTTGATGTCCATAGACAATTGAGGTTTTACCTGGACAGAACCAAATCTTTCAGGAGGTCTAAACAGTTATTTGTTTCCTTTTCAAAGGTCTTGTAGGGCTTGCCAGTGTCTAGGTTTACTCTGTCCTAGTGTCTGTCTGATTGTATTTCCTTTGAGTATAGTTTGAAAGGAAAGCCTTTGCTTTATAAACCGAAAGGTCCTTCTACTAGACCTATGGCTTCTTCTATAGCTTTCTTCTTCAGAGCTGCTTTGGATGATGATTGTGCAAGTGCTACTTGAGTGGGTCCTCACACATTTGTTTCCCCTTACAAATGGGCCATTCAGTTGAGGTTCAGAGCTTCTTTTGGTTCCATGGTATTGTGTGGTATATTTCTGCAAGACCTCCCTAGGGTTTTATATGGCTGAGTACTCTGTCGCACGAGTTGAATGCAGACAAAAAAGACAATATCATATGTGAAAGTTACGTACTTACCATGACGATAGATCCATGTTGTCTCTTTCCATCTGGTTCAACCTTCCCACCCTCCTGCCCCATCCATTGTAGTGAGTTTCTCAATCATGGGACAACTTAGTCAGGCAAGTTGGATTTCCTCCTTTGTTGGGGGCCTTAGTATTTTCCTATTGAGATTGAGTGATGTCAGTTTGGGCAGACGGGCAATCTCGACCTGAGGTCATCTTAAAGTTGGGGATTATGAATAGAGGAGGCGGAACTCAGTGTGCTGAAGTCTTTGGAATATGGGCAGTCTCTGATACGAGTTGGATCCAATAAACCCACAGATTGAACCAGACAGAAAGAGACAACACAGATCTATTGTTATGGTAAGTGCATAACTTGCATTTTTCTTACAGCTTAGAATTACGTGATCGCATGACAATGTGTCTTCAGATATAGAAAAGCTGTGATAGAGCTGCTGTAAAGTTTTACTGGTCAAGGAGTGAGAACAGTAGAGAAGAGCAGTATATTTATATACTGAATAGGCTTACAATACAACAAATGATATCATACTTGCACTGTGAACCTGGGGAATATTAGAGCACTGAATGGATCCTTGAGGACACTGGAGTTTATAATTCTGGCTGAGAAAATGGTATTTTTGCATTTATAACCATCTAAGCTGTCTTCTGTTCTTTTTTTTTTTTAAAACAAGAAACATATTTATTAAATTATCATGTATGACATAGGCAGTCATACATTTATATAAATGAAAATAAACCATATTGACATAATTGAAGTTGCAAACATACATCATTTATAATCTATCCAGTCTTTGTCAGTCATACATTACGTAACTCATTTAAATCCTGCCTTCTTTTAAACCTCATTCCTCCTCTGCATGTATAGTACTCACAATGCCCATTTTTTTCCTATGTAATTTGCTCCTTCCCTTTTCTAAACATCCCAATTCCAGTTGCTATATCTTTACTATATTCACTACTTCTAGTAAAGTTGGTTTAGACTTTGATTTCCATTTTGTAGTAATTGCTTTATTAGCAACCATGATAATTAGACTCAGCAAAGCCTCACTTATGTCTAGACAATTCCAATTCTGTATCATAGCTCAAAAAACAATTTCCTTAGCTACACCAATTTGCTCACCCAGTATCTCTGACAGAACAGTCTGCAGGGAATCTTTAAAGACTGCCAAGTCATTACACTCCTAGAAAGTAAGTTCCTAGTTACCTCTTTCTTTCCTATCACACCTCCAGCACTTGCTGTCTACCTGAGGAAAAAATCTTTGGAGTTTATTTGGGGTATAAAAATACCTATGTAAACACTTCCAAGCAAAGATCCTAAATCTTCTAGACTTTGTTACATATTTGGGAGTCATACATATATCCCTCTGTTGTTTCTTTGTGAATTGCTTATCCAGTCTGTCTTCCCAATCCTTCCTAACCTCCTCTGATTGATTGTTATAGTCATCAGGCAATATTTTGTATGCTTTACTAACTATTCCTTTTTTTAACAGCAACTTCTGTTCTTGATTCTACTAAAAACTCTACCAGTGCTGATCTTTTGCTTAGGATCCACCTATTTCTTTCTCTTTACCTATGCTCTGATATCAGTCCTTGATAGGGAAAGCAATCTCTATCCTGTAGTCCAAATTAATTCTTGGCCTCTTCCCATTCTCTTACCTTTCCCTCTCTAATTATTTGTTCCCAATACCTTGGTTCTTTTGCCAGTTTTCTTCAACACATTCCAGCCCCCTCTTGCTTATTGTCTGTATCCCTAATTGTAGTCATCCCTATCAGCAGAATCTCCTTTCTCCATTCCTGTGTTGGCTTAGTTCTTAAAATACTTTGATACTTTATGAATATATCATCATGATTATTGTTATTCTCTTTACGGATCTGCATCCAAAGTCCCAGTCTCTCCTTGTTTTTTGAGCTTCCACTCAACCCTATTCATCATCATCCTTTTCCAATTTGAATTATAGGTGTCTACTTGTGTTATGTATAGGTGCCTTAACTGTGTAGCTCTGAAATACCCCTTCAAATTGGATAATCCCAAACTGCCTTGTTCAGGTGGAAGCATCAGTTTTTCCCACTTGTGTTTTAACGCCTTCCCTTCCCTTCCCAGATGAAATCCTTCAACTCTTTAACTGCTTGTATGTTGCTATCAGTATTCAGTTCTAAGTTGCCTTTTTGAGCCAGTTCTTGAACCAGAATACTTCAGTACCAGCTTCTAGTTTAGGCAGTGTGACAATGTGGGGTGTGGCCTTCTGCACCAGGGAGATTGGAGCAGTGGATGTGTGGCATATGCCAGCATGGTTGGCTGGAGTTTTGTGGATAGTTTTGTGTCATTTGACTATCACGCTGACTTGTATAGATGCTTGTGTTAAAAATGTATCGACAGTGTTATTATAACTGATTAACTATATAGGTTTAAACAAAAAATTGGGGTTTTTTTTTTTTTTTTACATCACACGGGTTTTTAGAGCTTTTACGCCACAGCAGTTCCTGATAGGTTTTAGATTTATAAAAGGATGTTTGTACATTAACATCACAGTAGGTAAAGAAAAAAAATATTTTTGTCATTTGTTAATTGCCACAACTCATGTTTATACACATACAATACTTCACAGCACACTCTAAGTAGTACGTAGTCACTTATGTACTTACTGATTAGACATTATTGCAATCAATGTTTAATGTTTTAGTATATGTAAGTTAATATATTAATTTTTGAACTTATTTTGAGTTGATTTTATTTTATTTTGATTTTGATTCAATTCAGTTTGACACAGGAATTTATACACTTAAAACAATTGATTGTTTTGAGTTTGGGATTGGTTTCAAACAAGGGGCGTGTGCGTATGGAAATTGTTAAATACTGCTGTTCAAGATAAGTTCTGTTACTCTGATGATGCCTGATTGTTTACACAGGTGAAAGTGCTTAGTGACAGTATTTTTATCACTTTGTATTGTTTTTATTTGTCGTTTATCCTAAGTGTTTGGTCCATTAAAGTCTCAAGTTCTCTTGGAGCCGGGTTGGTTTTTATTTACAAGTCAAGACGTTTGAAGATTGGGTTTCGGACCTCAGAACATTTTGGTTTTTCTTCGGAGCATTTTAGTATTTAGTTATATGTCAGAAGCGTGGCGTAACTTAATTTTTTGGGAAAGGCATAGGATTACCAGACCTCATACCTTGTCTTGATTTCTGGCCTTTTGTGTTTACCTAGTTGGTTGGGTTGTCAGCCTTGTGAGTGGGCCTCTCTTGTTTAACGTACTATTAAGAGGAGGTTAGTAGTTGCCATG
Source organism: Protopterus annectens (assembly GCF_019279795.1). Lineage (NCBI taxonomy): Eukaryota > Metazoa > Chordata > Ceratodontiformes > Protopteridae > Protopterus > Protopterus annectens. The sequence continues at coordinate 333,535,525 of NC_056746.1, forward strand.
TGCTGTGTATTGGGAAGGGAAGCCTGGATAAAAGGTTGTTGGTTGTCTCCTTCACGCAAGGACAAAACAGCCATAACTGCAGGAGAGATGGGGTTAGAGAACGGCAGTCCCAAGGAGCTTAAGGACATTTGCTAAATGCTCCCAGAGGTTTTGCCGCCCGCCTGGCCAGGCTGAGGAAGGACAAAACTCAGATGTTTAGGGTTGATGAACAGCAGTCCCAGCTAAGCTTCTTTAGAAAACTCAGTTTACTCAGGTCCCCCTCTTCCTTTCTCCTGGTAGAGCTAGAACTTTTGCTAAAACTCTTTAGAGGTAGTGCTTCTTCTGGCTCAGTTCGAAGCTCCTTTCTCAAGAGGTTCCCTCTCTTCCCAAGTGGCAGAAGCTAGAGTTTCAATGGAGTTGGGTACTATCCTACACTGTTCTGAGAGGTAGGGGTGGAACAGAGAAGAGGGTTAGACCGAGCTTATGGTAGTATGAACCTCCTTTAGATGTTTCGGTGCCTGAGTCTCCTAGAGTTGCAGATTCTCTGATAGAGGTTCTCAGTGGATGTGGATGATTCCACTCCTACTGCTTCTGCCTTTGGTTTTCTGCAGTCATTGAGGAGACTCTTTTCTCCATGAGGTACTACCAATGGAAAGGATTGTCTCTCTGATATGGAATTTGTCCAGGGAATTTTTTTTTTTTTAACTATTGAAGGCCCTTAGCTTATACTGCCTGTGTTGAGGCTGGGCTTAGATGTTTTTGCAGGAGGGGCTTCCTGAATCCCTTCAAGAAACCCTACTGCTGGGCTTTACCTGTTGCCTGTATTATAGATGGCTGCTCTCATAAGTATTCCTTTAAGTCCCCGTTTTTGCCCTCCTCTGATCTCAGGGGCCTAAAGGTGTTAAGGCCTCTGTTTGTTAAAAAGTATTTCTCAGGGGAGCTGAAGCATTGGGCTTTTTGGTGGTAAAAGACCTCACTCTAGCCAAAGCCTTCCTTGATGACCTGATGGTAAGTCAAGGGTGCCTGAAAAAGAAAAAAAATTATATAGGAAACAATCTCTTATGGGATTGATGCTCAAAGAAGGTAATTGGAGTGTAAAGAGTCATGCTAATCTTTTTGTTGTAGTTTGTCTAAAGGTGTGGGTTCTAGAGGTGTGCTTTAATGCTTGAGTGTACAGTCCTCGAGGGGTGGCTGCTTGAGTTCTTGTTCTTTCAGAGGAGCAGGTTGGTGGAGGGATTTTTAGCTGGCTGATGTTAAGTCTTGGGATTTTCTTGCATGTCCTTCAAGTCTGCTGTGTTGCTTGTTTTGTCGTAGCAGGGCTAAAGAGCATAAGAGGACAAGTTTTGGAAAGCTAAAACTGTGCAAGATTTTGCAGAGGGATCCACCAAGTTGGAAGCAGGAAGGCAAAAAGGCGGCAGCCTTCTGCTTAAGGGGTTGCAGATAAGGCCTTATGCAAGGTGCATGAAAGGGCTGGGCTCAAGGTTGGGCTAGGGGTGTTTGGGATTTCACTAGGCCAGGGGTGGTGAGGGCATAGGCAGGTCCTTTCAGTAGAGACCCAACAGTCCTTTTTTTCAGCTGCCAGTAGACCTGTTTTTCAGCTGCCCTTTGATTCTCGTCTGGCAGCTCCTTCAAAGCTTATTTTGATTACATTACTCAAGACAGATGGGTAGGCCAATCACAGATTCTGGTGGATCATTTTATTACCTCTTTCAGAAGAAGTGCAGGATTTCATTCATATCATTCAGGGTCCAAAGGCAGCTTTTCCACAAGTTCTCATGTTATCTAAGCTTCAGCCTATTCAAAGCCAGATGTGGCTCAAAGGCCTAGGATTTTACTCCCCTCACCCAGAAATTATTACCGCTTCTTAATGGGGAGGGAGACAGCCATTGGATTTATTCTCTGAGCCAATTTTCTTTTTCCCTCAGTTCCTGGAGACCATTTTTGGCCAATACTCCACCAACAATTATCAAAGAGTACTCTAGTGGTAACTTTAGGATCTGTTAACAGCTTACCTTCCAATGATATAAAAGAGTGTGTGGATGGTAACAAGGCGGTTTCGAAGCTTATCTTCTCTTTCCCCGAGGTCTGTATTGCCTGTACTATTGTTTTCAAGGATGTTGTATCGGTTTAATTATCAAATTCAGTTTTCTTGACCTCAGCATTCAAGGAACTCAAATCTATCCTTACTGCTCGATCAAAATTGTTGAGCTCAAGAAAAGGAACTACTTCTACTCAAGAAAGGCTTACTGTCAATAGCAGGCCAAGCAGCCTAAGAGGGTATTCTGTGAGGAGTCATAATTGCATCTCTAGTACTATCTCAAGAGAAGTAGAAGATCTGGTACCGTATCTGGTGTACAGCTAAAGGAAGTCAAGACTTTTACTCTCACATGAAACTGGAGTCTATCACTTTACTTCCATCACTATCCCTCATCACCAATCTGACTGCAAGGACAGTCCTTCCGCTACTAGGGTTCATGGCATCGCATGAGCAACAGTGCAGTCCAGTACTGCTTCCTAGGAAGCTTCCTTCTGCATGTACTCAATAATGGGACAACCCAATGGTATTTGGAATGAGGGATTCACCAATGGTATCTCAAATTGGAGACTTACATTCAAATAATAGGAATGTCACACTGAATTAAAATGAATCCTTGCCTTCAAATTAGGCTACATGGATTTAAAATCTACAGATGCTTCGAAATTGCTTTTTTTAGGGACAGGACGAGGAAAGTTCATGGATGACAACCTATTGCCAGGGGAGCTCATCTAAATGGAAACATGATCTAAGACAGAAGCTGTGCAGTTTGGTAGCATTGGGGGCTCAAGGAGTGACTTTTCCAAGGCAGACCTCTGGATTCTAACAGACAACACAACTGTCTTGTAGGCGTCAACAACATTAGGGGAACAAGCAAGGTGGTACATCTTCAACAAGCAATGATTTTATGGGAGACCATGCCAAGCACAAGCAATGATAACATGCAGGGGGGTTTCTTTGCACTAAAGCTTGCAAGTTACTCTGCCTAAAGCAGCTTGCCTAATGTGACACAGACAGGAAGCTGATGTCATGTACAGGAAAAATTGACAGTGTCATGGGGAAGAAATGATCATGGATCATTTCTCCCCACATAGAAACCAGCAGCCAAAGTATTGCAGAACAAAGTTCGCTCATCACACAGCTTTCAAAGTGCAAGTGTTGGTCTCCAGTTGACCACTCCAGTGTGTATTGCTTCCTTGGATGCTGCCTCTTTCCAAAGGTAAAATTAAAGGTCAGACAAGACAGGCCAAAGACCTCTTCGATAGCTCCCCAGATTATACTCAGATTGCACAAAGGCACTACTGAGGAGTCTGGTAAAGAAGCTCCAATAAAGAAGCCTCCATGGCCCTTACCTCTGATTCTCATCCTCTATCTCATGTCAAGGGGTACTTGGTCTCTTACTCTGCTTCTCTCTTCATTCATCAGAAGTTGATCATCTCTCAGGTCTCAAGCTTCACAACAGCCTTGCTCAACTTGCTTTAGAAGTGATAGTACAAGGAAAGTGTACGCAGAAAAAAAACATTAAGAGAGAAAAGATTTGGAAGATTTTGAAGAATGAAAACAACCAAAGAATATTTTGGATTCTACTCTTCAAATTTAGATGTCTTCACATTCAACAATTTAGTTATTGGACAAAATATTATTTTTCCTTTCCATTAAGATTCATGCTGCAGCAATTTCAGCTCACTATATTGTTTCTCATCCATTGTTCATTCAGTTTCTTACATTGTTTTTCTTAGAGGGTTCCTAGACCCCAAAGAACGGAAGAAGGCTTTCCTTCTCTTGTTTACTAGATGCTCACTTACTCAATTTTGTTACTCTAAAAAATTTTTGTCCTGCTGACTACTGCTGCATGGAAGACTTTTTTGAAATAAGACTGCTGGAAGACTGCTTGCTGGCTCTGGCTTCTGCTGTTGGGCAGTAGGGAAATGCAGGCCCCAACAGTGTAGAGCCCTTTGATTTTCCATAACTATTAGCATCATTTGCCTTTGACTAATTCTAAAGTGCCTAAGGTGGTTTCTAGTCTTAAAAGCCTTCTTTTTATGCTTTTTTTAAATTTTTCAAAAGGTAAAAAAATAAAGGGAAAACATTTTGTACATGCACAATGGCCACATTATTTTAATTAAGCAGGACTAAGGGACTAAGGATTTCTCAGCAGTTGTTTGTTTCTTTTTGCTTTTTGTTTTGTGTTTTGTGGGCAAGCCTGTGTCAAAACAAACTATTGGATTGGCTTTTTGCATTTGTTTTGCATTTTGTATATTGGAGATTCAGTCAGGAGATCCTGGGATTATACTACTTAAGCTACTGCCACTTACTGCATATTTAACAGGGTGGCAGCTAAGCCAAGCATAGCTTAGGATAGTTCAGCATACTCACTGCAAGCATTTTCACATTTATATCTTTCCTATCTATCTACTCCTCACTCTAGGCTGGTTTTTGCTACAGCGCTGTTTTGTTCTGCTCAGCTGTGATTAAGCTTATGATTTTCAGCCCCCTTCCCCTTTACCTGGGATTCTACCCACTGGGAAAGGACTGAACGGAAGAGGGACTGCAGCATGAGAACATAGACTATAGTTACATTTGCCTAATATGGCAGAATGTCGCGAGTTAGGATCCAATCTACCCAATCTCTCCTCTCTCTTCCGCTTTAGGTGGTTGTGTAGGTGTGAGGTTGAGGTGATTTTTTTATATATTTTTGTGTATATTTGTATATATTTTTGGTATTTTTATTTGCCTCTTTTTTTTTGTCTTTTAGTCTCTTCTGGGGCAAAAAAAGAAAAAGGATACCGTCATGCTGTGGTCATGGAGTACTATTACATTGATCGCTAGCGTCAGTCTAATGCGCCGACCCCCGTCGTGCCTCCAGCTCTCTCTCCGGACACGACGACGGACTACACCCAATAGTAAGGACTGCAGCAATGGGGATCCTCGAACATCTACATTTATGGTAGGTACAAAACTGTACTTTTCTTCTTAATAAAGCAATATTAGTTAAGTATTGTTTTCTGAATCTGTGTGAATCTGTCTAACCATCTTATTTCCTGTAACTGAAACTCTGGTGTTTATTGTATTTAGATATTTAGTATTCTCATGTTTTCTATTTTATTATTTATTATTGAATATTTTTATACCTTTCATTGTGGGATGGTCTTTTAGAGAATACTTTTAATATATTGAGAGTGCTTATGCTTATTTTATTGGCATCATGACCACTCACAAAGCCTTGCTGCTTTGGTTACACTCTACCATTTATGTTAGTATTGATTTTGCTTAGCATAATTGGATAGCCTTGTAAGAGCCTTAGAGTGGCTGACTGATGGCAGTGTGGTTACTTTATTGTCTGGGCAGAAGGGGTACAACTAATAAGTCTGTGCCAGACTTTCCCAGGAGTGTGTGTCTGAAGATCAAATACCCAGGTGTGGGTGTGTCAGCTACTTGGAATTGGGACACAGTGCTCCAAAGTGAGTCTTGTTCGGGATCTTGAAAGACAGATAGTCCAGTCTCAGGTCTGGATAGTGTTCCTTGTGTGCTGTTGGGGAAAATTGTGCTTGCTGGAGAGAGCTGCATCTTAAAATACTGTATAAATATTTTCCTTTTTTTAGTGACCATCTCTTACCAGTGTCAATGGTGAGGACTGAGGCTCCTTGATTACTGGCAGGGTTAAAGAGAGGCTGTCACAGGCATTCTCTCAGTAAAGACATTATGGTTGACTGTTTCAGAAACCTTGGTGTAAAGTAAAAAGAGGACATCTGTCTAAAATTCTTAGTCACTTCAGTGTTCACTATCCATGATCTATGTAAAGGTCAGTTCAGTGTCATAGTTATGATGGAAACCATGCTGAGATAGAGAGCTGTTGGAGGGAATGAAGGACCATTAAGTGTGGACCAGTTTCTAAAGAAGTTTAGTGAGCACAGGGAAGGATTCTAAAGATAGCAGTGAACTTGAAGTTAGAGGTTCAATAGATGGCTTCTTTTTTATGGAGAGGAACAACCTCTTTTTTGAGAAACTAGCAATAAATTAATCTGTAGGGGAGGGCTGCAGGATATGCATTGTATTCAGATGCCGTGTTTGACCTGTGACTGTACTTATCCTTTCATGTTGGCTTGATAATACCACTATTCATCTTAACCAGATCAGGTAAGCTTTGTCTGAATGCAGTCATTCTATGCATTTTGCCTGCCTAATAAGTCAAAAAGCATTAGCCTTTGGATGTGAGGTAGACAGGAAGTTTTCCCTGAATAAGATTATCTTTGTTTGGTAAGATCCTCTCCATGTATCTCCATGGAGCATTACAGTTCTCCTCTGTGTCATTTTTTTAATGATTGAATTGACTTTGCTTATATTGTTTTCTCTAAAATTATGAGTTTGATTTTAGGCATGCATCTCTCACCATAAGGGATGGACACCAGTTAATCCAGGTTGGTTAAATTGGGTCCATTTATTCCCTAAAGTGTTAAGGCCTGTCTATGAGCTGGAGCTTTTCTGCCAAATTTGAAAGATGTCTCATTTACTGCTGTTTTTCAAAAAAGCTGTCTTTGGTCCTGGTCCTTTCTAGTGTAGAAAACTATAGACACATCTCTGACTTGCTTTTTTTAGCCAAGGTTATTCAGAAAATGTCTTTGAATAGCTTGACCTCTTTTGAGCTCTCATAACCTCCAGCTCCAAAACAGAACTTGTTTATCCAAAGGAGAATTTAAAATCTCAGATTTGACATAAACAGGAAGATTTTAAGAATGTAGGCAAGCAAATCTCATCAAAACTGATGTGGAAGCCATAGCCCTGGAGGAAGAATCAGCAGTATAGGTTCATAACTTAGTACTAGGCAAACTGCCCTTGTGGGCTGTTTTAAGCCTAGCCAATTATCACATTTGCGAATCAAACCCTGCACCTTATGTCTGTAAGGTTAACATCTTAAGTAGATTTGCTCAGTTTACCAGTACTGTGATCTAGAATTAATATCTGATGAGGTTGGCCTGAAATACTCATTTGTTAATCTTTACTAGCTTGAGTCCAGCAATCATTTAAAAGACAGTTCACCCCAGTCCAGTAAAGTAAGTGATGCTACGTCTAGGAAAAAAGACATAAACACAGTGACTAAACAAGTCATCAGAAAACTTCTGTAAGTTTGGGATCCCCATGACATTGTTATCTTTATGTTACAGAACTATTAAAAAAGTTAGGTCACAAAGTGCTGTTGACTCAGATTTTGAATATTCATATGGTACTATCCAGAAGTGAACTGTGGTGGTGGTGCTGCGGTAGCATTGTCGCCTCACAGTAAGACGTCCTGTTCGATTCTCAGCTAGAGCGTCTTCTGTGTGGAGACATGTGTGAATGGGCGTACCTTCGTTGAAGGTTGTGCAACTCGGCACGTAAAAATCTACTGACAATCATTAGCGGACCGGAGTTCCACTGTGGCGACCCCTAACCGGGAAAAGCCGAAAGACGCAACTATCCAGAAGTGAACTGTCCTAGCTGTACAGGAAGGATGAGTAAGATGGTAACACAAGTCAAGGGATCTTTATGGCAGTTCATGCCAGCTGGCCTTTTCATGTAAAGCACAGCTTTATGTACTAATTTGGGGTGCTGCTGCACATTGGCTGTCATGGCACATTTTATAAATAATGTGGAACTGCTTATAGGGTTTCACTGACAGCTGTTTCGAAAAAACAGGTACCTTTTGCAGTTACATAGACAAGAAGTGTGATCCCCAGGAAAATGTACCTGGTTGTGAACATGGAGGTTGTGGTGTCTCAGAGCATTCAACTTTCTCCAACATTTAACAGTATTGGGGTTAGTTTAAGTAGGGATGGTATGTGGGGCACAGCCCCCTCATATTGAGAGTGCAAGGAGAAAAGCCCCTGTGTAAAAAACATAATTTGAAGGTGTTGATAGTGTCAGACTTTGCATTTTTTTGGGGGGTGTAAAACATGCACAAATGGGTCTCACACTTATGGTAGGTTGCATCTAGAACCTACTGTTGTAATTGACTTGTTAGTGCAGGACCAGTGTCTTTGCCTGCTCTGCTGAATACTTGTGTTTGAAATAGTGGCCTAGGAGCTAGAGAGTTTACAAGAGTGAGGCAGTGTAATGAACAGCTTATGCTGGTTTGATTTGCTTTGTGGAGGGTAAAGATGAAGGAGGTCATCTACGTTTTGCTGCACTGGAAACCCTTTAAAGAATTGCATTTATGGACTGAATGCAGGAGGGACAACGGGACTGTGACAGTAATTAAGGACTGCATGAATCCACAAGACAACAAAATGGCATATTTATATGCACATACAGGCACAGGTTATATGTATACAGGCACAGGTTATATGTATAGTGTAGTATGGATGATGATAAACCAGTCTCTGAAACTGTTTTCTCCTAAGGTGTAATAGGTATATTCAGAAGGGATAGCAGAAAACTTGCTTATTTGTAGTGAACAAGACAAAGGAAGAACAAGTCCAGGTATTTATAGCAGCTTTAATAAAAACAGTACATCCTTGCAGATATTCTTCATAGATTTTTTTTTTTTGCATTTTTTAGCAGCCACTGTGCAATGATCATTAGACCCCCACTTGGTCCATCAGCCCATTCATTTCCTTCAATGGGCTAGAGCCAACCGAGGAGGGAGACCTCGTTTATGCAACTAGCAGGGGGGTATGAGGGTTTTTCAGTTTTTTGTTCTCTCCCTAACCTTGTGCATGGGGAGTTGCTGGGGAGGGGATGTGCAATGGATTGTGAGTGGATAATGTCCCCACGTTTGTAAGGGGCATTTCCTGTATGCAGCCCTTCCCCTCCCTCCAAGGTATGACCAGTGACCTTTTGATCTCTACCAGGGAGATCAAATCACCCTGTGTGTCTCTTAAGTGCTTGCAGATCCTCATCACCACACCCCTTCATTCCTGCCCGTCCCTGTCTAGCTCCTCCAGCGCCAGGGCCATTAATCAAACCACAGTCATGGAACCATCCCAGTGTGCCACGAAGCCAGGCAATTCTTGACAGCTGATTTTAAAGAAAACCACTATTTGCAGCCACAAAACGAGTTTTAAAAACACAGAAATGTATCATTTCACTCATCAGCTTATTTCTCCATTTCAGGCTCAGGGAACTCCTGTTAAGTTCATACAGCAATGAGCTTCCAGCCTGCTTCCTTCCTTCAGACTTGACTTCCCCGGAGTTTCCTTGACACAACTGTTTTTTGAACCAAGACTCAGGAAAAACAGGAAGCTAGCATCTGTATATTTCTCTTTATATTGCCTAAAATGCACCTGTTTCTTTTAAGTTGTGCCAGCAAACTATGCTACTGCATTAAAGGTACAATGTTCTTTAGTATCAGCAACCTCAACAGCCACCACTATGCCACAACCTCTCTTTCTCTCTCTCTCTCTCTCTCTCTATATATATATATATATATATATATATACATATGTGTGTGTGTGTGTGTGTGTGTGTGTATGTTCTTTGTTTTTTATTTGTTAGACAGTTTGTCCAGTATAGACTTTTATGTATTTTGGAGCCTTTTTGTTATTTATTCATGTGGAACTAATAGCTTTGTGGCTTTTGAGCTACAAACGATTGCAGATCCCTGTTATAGAACCCCAACCTTACAAGTGCCTGTGTGTGTGTATGCATATATGTTCTTTGTTTTTTATTTGTTATACAGTTTGTCCAGCATAGGCTTTTGTGTGTTTTGGAGCCTTTTTGTTATTTATTCATGTGGAACTAATAGCTTTGTGGTTTTTGAGCTACAAAAGATTGCAGATCCTGTTCTAGAACCCCAACCTTACAAGTGCTTGTATGCCAGTTTGATTTTAGCCAGTAGTTGAATGAGTAAAGATTTTGTGCAAGTAACAGAGGTTGCAGGTTTGAATCTGTCAAGTCTGTAGAGCTTGAGTTATACATTTTTCAGCAGTCTTTTTTTCCTTTTACATATTTTATAAAAAAGATACAATACACCTTAACTTTCTAGAACATAGGCAGCATACTTTCACATGTAGTCTGCCTGTCCTTGACTGCTCCGATAACTGAGCAGTAGATAATTTGGGACAGAAAAAAAATGTTTTTAATGCCAGTGCCTAAGCTGCTGGAAAACTTTCTGCTCAGTACATTTTCTGAGATGAGATGTTTTTTCTAATCCAATTTACTCTTAGATTAGGAAGTTTGTTAGTATAAGAACATGGGTTATAGAAAGAATGTCTTTTGGCAGCCTTTGAGAAATATGACACTGATGTTACACATTGGGTTATCAGTGATCTGGCTGTTATGAGTCCCAACAGTCTGTGAACTACCAGATATTATTAAAGTGTAGGCATTGCGGTATAGTGAGCCTCAGAGAAGGAGGTTCTTCACTTTGGTCCTCAGCTGAAGTGCTTCTCTGTAAAGTCTGCATGCTTGCATGGGTTTTCTCCACATACTCCACTTTCCTTCCACATTCCAATGACATGTAGTTGGCAGATTTTTTGGTTCTGGATTGTCCAAAGGGGTGAGTGTGGGTGCATGTGTGTGCGCACTATGGAATAAAGTACTAGCAGTCTACTTCCATTTCCCTAAACCCGATGGATGGGATCAGCTGATTATGGGGTCACTGTAGGAGTCAGGTGTGACTCAACAGCGCACCAGTTGCTTAGATAGTAATTTACAAGACGTGTCACAGTGTAGTAACTTTGCTTGGATAAGATTTGCAGTGTTATGACTTGATCTTGCTTTTTAATTGCCTGCCAATTCCATTTTCTTTAGCTACATGAGATAGCATGCTGTAGCTCTTTTTCCTACTGAAACAGGACAGCTCTTGACAAGAGCCTGACAAAAGCAACAAAATAAATACATAAGTCAAGCCCAGCATTTTGTTTGTAGTCCTTAATTTATAAATTGCATTTAATCCCCAGTTTTACAGTTCAGCGTTAAAAGTGTAAATTCTTTTAAACTAAAAACATGAATAAGTTGAACTTGTTTTTAGATTACCAGTGCTTCTGTAGTGTTCAGTTAATGAGCTGGAGTAGCCATGTGATGTGATGTCACTGGAGAGACAGGCTGCATTTGTAGACTGCAGATAACATTGTAATGGAGAAAAAAGCAAGGAGTTTCCTGATTTTACCTTGAGTGCCTCTTTTTCCTTACAATTTTGAGCTGGTTTCCATTTCGTCTTCTGAAAGCAGAGTTAGAAGAAGTGCAGAAGCAAACGACAAACCCCTGACTATGCAGTGACCAGAGGACATCAAATGCAGTTGTTAGAGAAACTGGTATGTAGTTGCAGAGATGTATTAAAGGAGTTCATTTTCCTGATACTTGTAGCATTAAAAACGGGATTGTACATCTGACAGTTTAATGTCTGAGTGGCAGAAGTCAAGTCTTTGAATATGACTTTGCTGCACACATACTGCTGAAATGTGCAGTACCATAACTTCTGAAATGTAAAGCGTCCTGGAAGAATGCCAAAATGCTTGCATCGAAAGTGCAAAAAATGCTGGAGAGAGAGCCACAGTATCTCACTACGTAGTGTGATGAACTACAAGGTCACTTTACGTTAGTGTAAAGGTGCTGATCTCCTCAAAACTGCCTTCAGCAATGTGCAGAACCCTTCTGAGTGGCATCAAACCTTCTGCAGGTCGCTTTCACTCAAGAAGTATGTTATCTTTAATAGTTTCACTACTAAATCTGTAAGGAAAGCAGGTTTGAAGACCTGCATTTTGAAAGACTGGCACTCCCTCCCATGCCCCACGTTTGGTAGCAGTCAGAATGCATATGGGTTGATGTTTACAGGGGAGGCATAATATGCAGAATGCCAAAGCACTATTTGTAATATAAAGGGGTGAGTAGTATGAGAAGAAGTATTGAGTCGTATTCCAAATATTTTGTGAAACTTATTTACATTTACTTGGATTGTACTTGTTTCTCACAGTGTCAAAGATCAGGTTTCTAGGTTTGTTTCAGCCCAGTAGATTGCTGCTTGCTGAGGTGGAATGAATGATTTGTATTGGTGGAGCACTCAAGGCTATTTTTCCTGAGAGTGAATCGTCAGGCAGAAATAAATACATAAAAAGGAATTTAGCTGCCTTTTTCAGAAAGGGTACATTAAAAATCTTTTCACGCACAAATTGCTTTCAGTTTCTCTACATCTTTAAATCATTTCATTGCACTAGACATGGTGCACTTCATCAGAGTAAATAGACCCATTTTTTTAAACTGTCTTGGTCAAGAATATTCATTAGACACTTTGATAATGTCTCAACAGCAGTGGGGTGGGGGAATGAATTTGCCGACATCTTCTACTAGTAGATAGATGTATACTTAAAAGGAAAATCAGACTGGTGCTGTATGGTAGAAATCAGAAGTGTATTATAAGTTGTTGTTGTGTCTTTCGACTTTTCCTGGTTAGGGGTCGCCACAGAGGAACTCTGTAAGTATTTGCAGTAATTTTTGCATTGTACTTGAGCAGTCTGTATGACAGGCAGGAAGCTTCTTTATCTGATGTGCTAGAACAAGAAGGCAGCATTGCTTCAGTACCTATTGGTTCAAAATTAGCCCCCCTCCCAATGCTTGCTGTATCATGGGCGAAAGCTTACAAAGATAAAAGCCATAGGCATTCAGAACTATCATATAGCTGAACCACCTGATGCCCTTGGAGGGTCAGTTGCATATATCCCATGTGCCCCTAATACAAGAGGTTTAAGCTATCACACAGTGGAAACTCTTGCTTGGCTAGATTTTTCTTTTAGTTTTTACTGATTGGTTTGTCTGTGTGACCTTTTTACTCATTGTTTTAGATTACTGCATGTAGGAAGAGCTAAAGCATTTTCATGAAGTTTATTGTTGAGCATTCCAGTTTATGTCTGTATGCATCCTCACCCCATATGGGATGTGCAAGCTAAAGACGTTAGCTGTATTTTATGCATCTGGCTAATTGTGAAAGCTTTTCATTTTCTTTACTTAATGAAAAGCTGTTCAGAAGTCAGTGAGAAAGCATTTGCTGTGGGGAGCCTGATTCAATGCTTGTGCAGGTTTTACTGTACTTGCAATCTGTTTCAGGGGTGGGCATGTTCTAAGCTGTGATTACTGTACAGTGCTACTACTTTTATCCTCACGGTAGCGAAGTACTCCTGTAACCTTGTTTTAGGTTTTTGTTTTATAAATCAGTACATGGGCACTGCTGAGTTTTATGCCATCCCTCTTGTACTCTGTTTCCATTCCCATGGCATCCATCAGTATGTATACTTTATTTGATTTCAGGGATACTGTCAGTCTTGCTAGTGTAAGAGCATGGTGTTTATTATAGTCATGGACTGTAGTTTTAAATACTACCTTACATTCATCCATTTCTTCATCTTGTGCTTAGTTTTCAGCAAAAGTGTATTCAGCGTAATTGCTTTTTTGGTTAGAACTCAGAATATTTTGCTGACTGTATGTACTGGCAGCACTTCCAAGGTGATCATTACCGCTAACTCTACAGATCGTTCTGTTAAATTGTAGAGGTTAAGCTGTTTTACATATGTACTTGCATACACATACACATGCATGCATTTATATAGGTATAGAGAGAGACAGGGAGAAGAGGGACAAAGCATGTCCAGAAGGGACGGGGTAATATTTGCCGAAGAACTTCTTAAACATTAGGAAAGGCTGCTTTATGTCTGTTATGGAGATGGGACTGACAGTCCTGCTGAGAGAATGAAGAAGCAAATCTTGTCCAAAAGGGATTGGAGTCTTCTGAGAGTTGGAAGAGGTGGTATTTGACACACGAGGGAAATTTTAGTGATATCCTGTACTAACTATTTGAAATACAGAAAACATGCCTACATGTTTTCACACGTTTTTCATTTCATTCCTCTATAATGCTCACAGCTACTTGTTCTTGCTACTGCTACTAGCTTTCATTTGTATGGTGCACACAATTGCATCCATGTTCTATAGAGCCTGGTCTAATATTTCCAGAATGGTAAGCATTAATTTTAAAATTACTGTATGGCTTCCTGTCTGCTTATTCTGTGTCCCTAAAATAAATGTGTACTGCAGGAACCATTATGGTTATAGAGCTTTATTACAGTTCTTCTCTGGTATGACTCCTTTAACCCTTTCTTCATAGTAGAATACTTGGGTATCGACCCATGGGAGCCTTTTTAACCCTAGCCAAGCTTCCCAATAAAATTTTATAGGAAGCGGTTCTCAAAGGTTTTGTGGGGGTATTTATACTTGGGCAAGGGTGTCTGAGAATTTACAAGCTTCCTTTCTCTAGTAGAGACACAGGCATCAGACCAGGGGTATATTTATGATTCTCCAGCGTCTGATGCTAGTTTCACTTGAATAAGTGTAGGGATAAACTCTGCTTCATATGGATAGGAAGCCTGTTCCAGGGAAGGGAGAGCCTCTGGGGCACATAACTGACCCTCCAGCATGTCGTATTTATGTTGCAGGCAAGATTTAGGTCCCTGGATTGGGTGCTCCTGATGCTATTTGTTTCAGGCCCATTAGTGATGGATCAGAGGATGCTTTGTAAGCCAGGCACAGGTCACCTCTCAGCAGTCTTTAGGAGACCAGATATAAGGACAAGGCTTTGAGTTGGTCCACAAAGAACTTGTTTTCCACACCATGTATTCTTTTTGTGATAAATCTCTGAGGATGCCCCAGTTGTCGTATATGCCTAGCCAGGCACATACTGAAGGTGGCCTTGTACTCAATTATCAGTCATATGACAACAGAGTTCAACATAAAAATGACATGTTTGAATCTAGATGCCATACCTCTGCACAGATATAAGACTGACCCATATTGAGTACCAGTGCCACTGTAAACATTTAAATTCTCTGGATCTTCGAATCTACTTCAATGTTTAGTAGGCCACCGTCTCCAAGTTTCTTTTAAGATTTTTTTTTGGTTTCCTTCCACACATCCTTAGCCACTTGATCTGAATTCTCTTTTATGGGCATCCCTAGATATTTTAATTTCATATATCCTGTAAGGAATGGGAATTGTTGGATCAAGTCATAAGTAGGGACATAGTTTACAGCTATTGCCTTAGCCTTGTCTTTATTTCTTGTATACCCACAAGAAGCCGCCAAATTGTCTTACTGTCTCAAGTAACCTTATAATGCCTGTCTCTGTTTTTTTTTTAATATATGATAATATCATGCACAAATAGTGCAGTTTTGTTCAGAGTCCCATACTAGTCATAACCCTCTATCTCTTTATCAGAAGTGGCTGAAGGTAAAAGCCAAAGGAAGGAGGATGGAGGGAACCCTGCCTTGTACCTCTGGATAACTCAGAGCTATCCAAAATCCAATCACTTGTTTTTATTTTGGCCTTCAAGCCACTATACATGTTTGCAGTCACTCCTATAAATCCAGTTGTAAACCCAGACCTCTGCAAAATCTGGAAAGGTATGTCAAATTAACCCTATCAAATGCATTCTCAGAATCCAGGGTGTTTGGCAGTAATGTATTTGTTACTTTACACCTCCTTCTGTAACATTAAGGTTTTATTACTGTTCTCAACACTTGTCTACTTTGGATAAAACCATATAGGTCCTTGTCTATTGGTTTTAGTAAAAACTTTACTAACCTGTTAGTTATCAAGGACATAAAGACTGTAGAGTCTTGAATAAAAATTTATATTGACCTGTATGTTACAGAATCAAAAGGTTCATTCCCATCTTTAGGAGTCACAGCCATAACCGCAATCTTTCATTAGGCAGGTTGGCTGTGCCCTTTTAAAATTCTGTTGAAAATAACTTGCCATACTTGTAACAGTTTCAACTGGCTCAGTTTCTAGACCTCTACTGGTATGACATCTATACTTACTGATATTCATGTTGCTTGTTCAGAGACAGCCATTTTTATTTCTTGTAGCTTTATTTTAATTAGCAGAGTTTCAACCTCTTTTTTACTCATTTTTTTCCAGGGGCACCTCACATAGAAATGCATTTCATGGAATCAACCCTTTGCAATCCCTACCCTTCCTTCTTGTACCTTTGAGAGTAAAAATATTTGAAAATATATAGAATTTCCAGGGAGTGTCATACCATTTTTCTTGTGCGGGAACATCTTAATTTGACCACTGACCTCTCAACCTTCTGTGGTCTTAATCATTTTTGCTAATAACCTTTAGGCTTTGGGTTTAGTGGCATAAAAATTCTGCCATTTTCTTTTTGGCCTCCTTTAACTACCCATTACCCCATATTAACCTTATGCCTATTTAATTGTTCATTTTTACACTTTGGCAATAGGTCTTGAATGCCTTCCTTCTGACTTCTCAGGTTTCCTTTTCTCTTATTTGCTTAACTAATCTGAATGTCAGTTTCAAGTCATCCCCATCCTTTTTCTAAATTTTCCCTCTAGGTATCTAATTTGCCTAACAGCCCATCCAGAGTGGTCTGTACTCTGCTCAGGAAACCTTGTTTTTTTTAAGGTTTACTGTCATTTGATTGAACTGTACTTCACTTAAAATCAAATGTTTGAAAGAATTTGACTGAAACCTGTCTGACTGAAAAGCAATTGGCTAAAAACCCAGTTGACTGAACAGCTGTCTAAAATTTCTATAAATATTAAATGATTGCCATATAACTTGTATTGGTTCTTAACCAATGTTTTTATATTATCAGTAATTTGCTGCAGCTGTTTAAACTGCATATGCTTTTGTTTTATTTTTGAAGGCTGTAAAATTATTGTTCTTAAAATCTTTTGTAATAATTTGGAGCTTTTCTGCTTGAGCTTCCACTGAAAATGGGGTTCTATCCTGTTGAACTTTCCCAGTAATCAGATGTCAGTAAATAAAAAAAAATTACTGAGAATCCATTTGACTAAAACCCATTTCACTGAATCAAAAATCACTGAAAATATTCAGCATATAAAATACAACATAAAATAGTGTTTATGCAGACCCTCTCTGCCATAATTGTAAATATTTTAAGTTGTATTTTTTCAAGTTGAATATTTTAGTGATTTATGATTCAGTGAAATGGGTTTTAGTCAACTGGGTTTTCAGTAAAACAGGTTTCATTCATAGATTGAGGCAACAGTTACTCCCCCCCAAGTCTGCACTTACAGCAGTAATGCTGCCCAACGTGACTTCTTACTGTTCCTCCACTGTCATCTGAGTCCCATTTAATATTAGGTAATCACCCCCTTTTCTTTTCCAAACCCAGTTCTGCAGAGTAGGATGCATTATTCCCTGTTTCAAAATTTTCTAGTATTCTTCCTTAGTTAAGTGGGTTTCTTGCAACAATTTCACATTCATCCTGCATTTTTCACAAACACTATGGTGTCCCCAATTTTAATAATTTTCCATTCTTCCACATTTTTACCACAAGCAGCTCATTCTGCTGATATGATTGTATATATACTAATACAAGTCTCTGCTGCTTTTTATCACCTAATTTGGAGCATATACACACTTTTCCTCTCAGTTAACAAATCCTGCAGTGGAACACCATCCAGTTGTTTATATGTACTTTCTTAAAGTTAATGTAGTCTTTTCTTTCAAGTTTCTATGGGTATAGCAGAAAATCTAAGGTTTTCTCTGTTTGCTGTGTCTTCTAACTCCACTGTTTTTGAAACAACTTTTCTTGAGAAGCCAGAAGCTCAGCCAGTTTTTTTCATTTCATCCTCTGATTTTTACAATTTTATCAGTTCATCTTATTAGTCAGTTCAAACAACTTTTAATTTTCCAGCTTATTGTTATTTGACATTACATATTCCTACTGTGTTTGACTTATTTTAAACACCTCTAAGTTAATTTGATTTATTTTTCCTCTGAATTACTGGCAGCCATCTGCTGTATCCAGAAGTGTAGCTGGCTCAAGCAGCATCATGTGCTAGTTTCACAAACCAGTGTCCCACCCCTCAAAAAAAAAAAAAAAAAAAAAGATTTCTGCAAAACTTGCATGATGCTGCCTGCAGACAGGAAAGAGAATGACAGCTACCAGACTTCAGATATGCTGCTTCCCAGGCCTTACTGTTGAGACTGACTCCCTTAGGTATCGGGGGGGGGGCCCGCCCAGTGATGGGTTGCATTTGGACATCCTTGTAAAGTGGAAAGGAGCAATTGGTGGATCAGGGGATGAATGAGCAGGGGAGCTAGGGAGAAACAGCCTGAGTGGGGACTGGTGGGAGAGTGACTTAAAAAAAAGGAAATAAACAGTTCTTAAAAATGAACTGTGGTGCACAAAATCAACTTTTTGTTTGATATGTTTTGAGTTCTTGAAGAGAACAAATCCCATTATGCAAGGAAAAGGTGGAAGCATTTTGAATACAACAGCCAAAATATGAGTTTGGAGTGACATATAGAAATTTGGAAGTCAAAGACAGCATTTATGAAATGTTCCCAATAACATTTGTTATTTGAAGAAAGATATAAAAGATTTGATTTCTTAATACCAGATATTGCTAAGAGAGAAGATTTGAAGGATACTTTACTGACGTGAACTCAAAACACATATGACTGGATAAGAAATCCGTTTGTTTCATTAGTTGTGAGCAGGCTTTGCCTAGCAGAAGAAGACTAATTTGCAGGGTTAGAAAATAACTGCATCTTACAGTTGAAGTAAATGACCTGGTTAATTGATCTTTTGAGGTATTGTTGCAGATGTTCTTCGTGTTTCACTGTTGCAGTCATCACATTTGGGTTATCTGCTTGCAGTAGCCCTCAGTCGGCCTGATTATCAAAGTCTTGGGTCCTGTGTCGGTTGCTGTCTCTTCTTCCATGACGTTAGGTCAAAAGGGGTATAAAACATGCAGCCGACACCATTACATCAATCTTTCTTGCTGTGCGGTGCCCGCAGCAGAAGCAGTTCGCAAGTGCCGGTCGGCTGACTCCTGAAATTTTCATTTTAGAGTTTCAGAACCGAAGTCTTCAACTAAAAGCTAAGTTCCCCATTGGGGAAACTTTTTCTTGCTCTAAACCAGTGACAGTAAAAGTAAATAATTGCATTTCTTGTGGAAAGCAAATACCTCATAAAGATTTTAATTCGTACTGTATTCCTTGCCTAGGCCCTGACCACAACGTACTTCGCTGTCGGTTTTGTGCCTTATTTAAACCACGAACTATCCGCCGTCGGTATATCTTTGCTTCTAAATATTTTGGTCCGTGGTTCAATTATCCCGATATGTCTTCAGTAAGCCATCCGACTACAGACATTCCGAAAAAACGCAAAGATAAAGACAGAGACAGGCCGCCAAGGTCCAAAGTTGCCAACGACGCTTCTCCTAAGCCAGTCGCCAGTTCGCCGGTACTCAGTGAGGCGCTTTTGCAGCCCTTGATACCCACTACTTCAGATTTGCAGGCCTCTACTGAGACCCATTCAGAGTCTGGTATGCCGCGAGATGCTTCAACTGTGGAACCTGTGGATGTCTCTACCTTGGATGGGTCCGGAGCCGCTGTGCAGGCCTGGGTGTATTCAGGCCTACTGACTTGCGTATTAAACTGACGCCATCTTCTTCTTCAAGGCCTAAAACTCGAACCATGCCTGGAAAACTGATGCCCAAACTGCATTGCCAGGCCTCTATGCCTAAAAAACAAATGATAAGAATGGCTGAAGACCTTATTACTTTAGTCAGGGGAAGCCAGCCTTCCCCCTGTAAGAGACCTAGGACTGAGTTTGCTTATGATACTTCTGACCAGGATTCTGAATTTTCTGTTTCCTCTGGTGACCAGGATTTACCCTTATCTACCTATGAAGAATTCTGATGCTGAGGACTCTATTCCCTGTGCATCCCCCCCAGAAGATTTCTCTTTTGGTGAAACCTTGCATACCCTCAGGGAGCATTTTCATTGGGAAAGTCAGGATTTCTCTGATTCTACAAAGAGGCTTAGGGATTTCTTACTCCTACCCCAACACAGGCCTTTAGCCATTCCTCCTGTACTAGACATTGTTGATGATTCCTTTTCAGAATCTAGCTTGGCCCCTGCCTCTTTACCCCCTGCTCCCAGAAAACCTGATAGATATTACAGGGTCCCTGACTCTCACAAGTTCCTTTTCAAAATTCCTACTGCGGATCCTGAGACCATTTCACAGGGACCCAAGGGTATTAAATCTGCTACTGCCAAAAATCCTACCCCCTCTGATAGAGACTCCAGGGCGCTGGATAGATGGGGTAAGAAGGTATACACTTCTGCAACTTTGGCCATTAGGGCCTTAAACTGCCAGTTTCATATGTTAAAAGTATCAGAATCATATTATTGGATTGCTTAAACAGAAAATTGTGTTGATTCCTGATTGTGCTGAAAATAAGGATTTACAGGATTTACTGCATTCAGCTGATCAGGTTGGAAAACATACTTTGCAATGTGGTTTTGCTTCACTAGAGGCATCTTGCAGGGCTGCTGTAACTGGGTCTGTACTTAGAAGGCATGCTTGGCTTAAGGAGCAATCCTTGCCAAATCATGTTAAAGCAACATTACTGGATACTCCCTTAAATCAGGACCGCCTGTTTGGCAACAAGGCAGAAGAAGCTCTTATAAAGATGGAGGAAAAAGCTAAATCTATGCAAACTGTTAAAGATTTCTTACAAGTACAACATCCAAGGTTTAGTAGGCATTGGCTTTCCAAGAACTGGTCCTTTCCTGCCTCTTCCAGACCTTCTCAGTCCAAACCCACATCCAGCAGAGCACCCAGGCTTCAGTCCCAGGGTACGTACAGGACTAAGCAGTGGGGGGGCCTCCACTTCCAAATCTGGGAGTAATAAAACTCCCCCCTATGGTAAACTGTCTCAATGACTTATTTTTAAAACTTCCAAGCACTTCTCAACTGACCGCCCCTTTAGGGGGTAAGATTGCTCTTCATGCAAAGAACTGGGAACTCATTACCCAGGACAAATGGGTTTTAAATTTAGTGTCCCAAGGATACAGATTTCACTTGCACACGTTACCAACACCAAGTGAGTGGCCAGATCTACCCCCAAATCAGTGGGCAGAGGCCCAGGAGCAAGTACTTTCTCTCCTAAGCATAGGGGCTATTCAGTTGGTACCAGAAGGGGAAAAGGCACATGGTTTCTACTCCAGACTTTTCCCTGGTACCCAGAAAAGACAATTCATGGCGTCCTATCCTGGACCTGTCTACTCTAAACACCTTTTTGGTGTTTCCAAAATTCGAGATGCTGACTCTAAACCAGTTGCCTCCTATGCTAGGCAAAGATGCCTGGTTGGCAACACTAGATTTAAAGGAAGCATACCTGCTAATCCCTATCAGGGAATCTTGCAGAAGATACCTATGCTTCAAAGTAGGCTACAAGCACCATCAGTTCTCTGCACTGCCCTTTGGCTTATTTGAATCATCTGGCCTTTGTACAAAGGGTGCTAACTTGTCTGGGGTACACCATAAATGAAAAGAAATCACACCTGGTACCCTGTCAATAAAATTATATTCCTGGGAGCAAGCTTAAATACAACTTCCCAGATGGCTTTCCTTATGTCAGAGAAATAAATTCATTTGACTACCTACTTCAAACAGGTGGCCACAAAAACCCTGTTATCTGCAAGGCAAATACTACAAGCCTTGTGGTTCATGGCCTCCTGCATTCTTCTAATTCCATATGCAAGACTGCATATGAGGAAACTACAATGGTATCTAAAAAGCCTATGGTGTCAACATTCTCAGGATCTAGAAGCAATGATTCCTATCATACCTTGCCTACGCCTAGAGTTCCTTTGGTGGGCAGAGGCCTGCCACCAAAACAAGAGACTACCATTCATATTACCCCCTGCCACCCAAACCCTAACAACAGACACATCAGACTATGCATGGGGGGGCTCACCTGGCAGGGAAGTGCATTCAGGGCAAATAGAACCCAAGTCAAATGCACCTGCATATCAATCAAAAATAAATGTTAGCTGTACAGAATGCTCTGACAGCCTTCAAGGACCATATTCTTCCAGGACAATTAATGGTAAAGATGGACAACACCACTGTTATGTGGTACATAAACAAGCAGGGGGGTACACATTCTTACCCCCTCTGCAGACTAGCCATGGCATTGTGGAACACAGCCTTGAGCTACCAAGTGCATCTACAAGCTCAGTTCCTGCCAGGAAAACTAAATACACTGGCAGACAGACTAAGCAGAAACCTCATGGACCCACACGAGTGGAAAAAGGAACCGAGGATTTTCAGCATGTTGACAAGCAATTGGGGGAGCCAGATATAAACCTGTTTGCCTCCCCCCAGAACTATCAGTTGGACAAATTTTGCACAAGGACTCCCCACAAACAAGCTTGGAAAGTGGATGCTCTGTCCTTCAGCTGGAAAAACCTATCAGTTTATGCCTTTCCTCCTCTGCTCTCCAAAGTACTACAAAAGATCAAACAAGACAAACCAAGGACGATTTTGATTGCACCAGACTGGCCACGCCAACACTGGTAACCCCCTCTTGTGCAGTGTGTCACTGTTGGCCCCATGGCACCTGCCTCAGTCTCCTACCCTGTTGTCTCAGCAGGAGAACCAGATTCTGCACCCTCAGCTTCAAACACTGAACCTAGCAGCCTGGCTAATTACCTAATCTCTCCTTTACTATCGCTCAGTAAACCAGTGATGGATATCATTTTAGAGGCAAGGAGGCCTAGTACTAGAAAATCTTATGCTGAAAAATGGAAAAGATTCTGTGTCTGGAAGCAATCTCAAGGGATGAGCACAGCAGTGCCGAATTTACCTCAGATTTTACAATACTTAACTGAGATGCTTCACAAGGGCCTGTCTTTTTCCTCCATCAGAATTCACGCCTCAGCCATTTCAGCTCATTATAACACAGACTCTCCCCTCCACTACTCAAGCAGTTCCTCAGAGGAGCCAGAAATTTAAGACCACCCAGGAGAGCTCCAACTCCAGCCTGGGACCTTTACTTTGTATTGGAGAAACTCACCCTTCCTCCTTTCGAGCCAGCTGCTACTGCAGATTTAAAATTCCTTTCTTGGAAAACAGCTTTCCTTTTAGCAATCACTTCAGCAAGAAGGGTATCTGAATTACAGGCCCTTATGGCAGTGGAGCTTTTCATCATCTTTCATGAGGACAGGGTGTCCCTCAGGACCAATCCCTCTTTCATGTCCAAGGTGGTATCCAGTGTGGCCCTTAATTAGTCTATTCATTTGCCAACCTTCTTTCCTAATCCACAGAACAAAGGGGAACGGATACTGCACTCCTTGGATGTGCACAGACAACTTAGATTCTACTTGGACAGGACTAAACCTCAAAGGAAATCTGCTGGTGCCATTTAATGCAAGGGACAGAGGGGAAGGCTATTTCAAAGCACACCATTTCTAAATGGATAGGCCATTGCATTCGTTTCTGCTATAAGCACCATGGAAAACCTATCCCACAAGGGATCAGACCCCACTCAACCAGGGCTGCATCTGCCACTACAGCCTTTCTCAGAGGCGTCCCTACCAGGGACATCCTAGAAGCTGCTACCTGGAGTTCTGTACATACTTTCACCAAGCATTACCATTTGCCAGTTTGCTCTAAATCCAGAGCTGGCTTTGCCACTGCAGTCTTGCCGGGCCTTATAGTTGGTCCTAATGCTATCTAAATTCCTCCTCCAATCCTTAGCTTTGGGAATCTACCCAAATGTGATGACTGCATCAGTGAAACACAAAGAACATAATACAGTTGTGTACACTTACCATAAATGTAGATGTTCGAGTGTATTCACTGTTGCAGTCCTGGTTACCCTCCCTCCAGCCCGCTGACTTCTTTTGGCTATACCTCTACTCTCCTTTACTATGCTTAAAAGCTTTTTGGTGTATTTGCTTTTTTGTTGGAGGTATAACCTTGTATATTTATAGATTTAATTGCTTCCCATTAGAGGGGCACCTGACATCTGGGGCAAGAAAAACTGATGTAATGTCATCGGCTGCATGTTTTTACCCCTGACCTGACCTCACGGAAGAAGAGACAGCAACCGATGCAGGACCCAAGACTTTGTTAATCAGGCCGACTGAGGGCTACTGCAAGCAGATAACCCAAATGTGATGACTACAACAGTGAATACACTTGAATATCTACATTTATGGTAAGTGTACACAACTGTACTTTTTCAGCCTCATGTTCTTGCAAAGCTATATTTTCTGTGATGAGTGGTCTATAAATGATGAAAAGTGGAAGTTTAAAAATGTGAAGTGATGGAATGGGAGTTTGTGTATCTCATGCACAGCCTAACATAACGGAAATGTGAAAGACTCACCAAACTCTTGTGTGAAGCATAGAACTTAAAATTAAAGTGCTTTTAAATGTCTGTATGTTTTAAGTTTCCCCTGTGTAAGGTACACAGATACTATAACTATATTATAACAGTTTTTCAAGGGGATGTCACTAAAATTTTGGACCACTGTGAGTTATCTCTATAGAAAAACTTTGAAAAGTATTAATTAATGGGAAAAAATCTTACAAACGTCTGTATGTCCAGCAGCAGTGACCCTTTTCTGTTTATTACTTTGTGGTGTTGTCTGTTGCAGTGGATCCTGTCTCCATTTGTCTACCATAATGCTAATAAGAAACACAACATACATATAGTCATGTCAGCAGTTAATATTTTACTTCCTTTTTTTCTGTCCAGCTATATTATTATGAACTTTGCTGTTCAATGACCTTGTCAGTATTTAGTGCCAAAGAGCATTTTAATATTACACAAAATACTAAGACATTTTGTCTTTGACTTCGGAAGAGTATGAGTTATGCTCATGGTTCATACTTAGTTGATATTGCAGAAGTAAAAGTATAGTACTACATTATCCATTTTACGTGAATAGAGCAGTACCTTTGTGAAAAGAACAGTGAAGCCAGATCTCCACAACTGTATGAGTCACTCCCTGACCCTGCCTTTACAGACAAATCAGGAAGATCCCCTGGTTTTTATGCTTAAAATTAAGAATAAACAGACCACAAAATAGAACATATTGTGGAGAGACTCTTGTCTGCAGTGGATGACAGGTCTAGTATTTCTTCTGATCATTTGGCTGGGAAACTGCAAAGTGACTACTTGTCTGCAAAGTCTGTAAATAAATGTTACTTAGGGGTTACTTATTTTTTGTTTGCAGAAGAGAGTAGTGGGCTGATTCCAAAGGCCTTTGCTTCAGAAGACGACAGCAGGAAGGTTTACAGAAAGTTAAAAATTCAGTAGCTGCAAGAAGTGGGTAAAAATTTTGTACATAGCTATAGACAAATGTGTGAGTACAATGCAGTGACAAAATGCATGCATACCACATGAAAAGGTTAAAAAGCTTTTATACATTTACAGCTCCATAGCATAGAAAGATAAAGCCCTGGCTATGGCTCAGACAACCCAAGTTAAGTAAGCAGCTCAGGTTCCTGTGGAAGATGACCATGAAGGATGGATGTGAGAGTCTGCTGCTAATTCATCCTTACTGGAGGAGGGAGGTGGTTCTGGCTCACCAAATGGGTGACACCTAGTAGGTGGATTGTATGTTTACCTGGTGGAGTTCTGAGCCAGCTGAACTTGCACTACCATAGTGCACTTGCACTAGTAGCTGGGGGAGGGGGGGTTCTATGGTCTAGAGTCAAGGTTTTCTTCAGGAGGTGGCAATCAAAGGAAATATCGAAGAAGAAAATGGGGCTCTGTGCTGCAGAGGGGTAGGACCAGCAATCAGCCCACCTCTCATCGCCTAAATATTGCTAAGTAATACAGGCTAGATGGAAATTCCAAGGCAGGAACAAATATGACACTGAGCTCAAGTCCAGCCCAAGAATACCTAACTTCCATTACCAGGGAGAAATATATATATATATATATATATATATATATATATATATATATATATATATATATATATATAAAAGCTTTTAGGAAGAGATCATCAAAATTATGAAGTACAATGCTATGTAGGTAAGCTGCAAGGTTACAACATTAACGTGGTAAAGGACTATATATCATTATATTATTTGAAGACTTGGCAAAAGAGTTTATTTTTGGCCTCCTTTTTGGAAGTACAAAACCAGATAGTTTGAGTCCTAACACTTAGAAAATGAAAGTGAGATTTCAGCAAATAGCAGTGAATTTTCAGCCTGCCTCACTGTTACACTTTTAAAGTGTTTTTGCATGGGGTTTCATCTCCTTGAGTCCCCTGAAATGGAAGTATTGTGTCCCCATTGCGTCTGTTACTTATATTTATTAACTCTGAGATCTCTTTACCTTGTAGTAAAGTGAATACTCCCAAGTACTGTTGTTTTAGGCTTGGTATGCACACCCACAAACACACAATTTGCACTTAACTCCCATTCTTTCAGTGAGCCTTGTTATGGTTGTCAGACTTTTTTTTGGCATGCAGTTAATATCAGTGTGGGTAGCTTTGTGCAAAGAATGAGACAGGAGAAAATTAAAAAGAAGGAAAATTTAAGTTATTGAGGGTTGTATAAAACAAAAGAAGGAAGATCTGTCTTTTAGTATAGATTTCAGTCTAAAGTGGAAATCATTAATGATTTTATTATGTCTGCCTTCTGGAGGCAGTTTACCCCATTATTTTCGTGCAAGAGTAGAAAAGGCTCACTCGTTAGAAGCTAGGGAATTTGTAGTGCAGAGGGGCATAGTTTGGGATTGAACATTATATGCTGTAGTTCTAGAATGAGGTTTGGAGGTTAATAGATGGGGATGTGTTTAGTTTGATGATTTTGTATGTGATTAAGGAGAAGTGTGTCCTTTTCCTTAATCACTGTCATCAGCATCACCCCCCTTTTTCCCATTTTGCACATGGGGGTCATTGTGTCACATCAACAATGACCACGACTTAGAGTCCGTGATCACTCTAGTGGATGTGTCCTTTCCTTAATAGTACACTATATGAAAACCAAACTGGAAACAGCAACAAATGAAAATTGATCAGGTAGCTGTATTAATGGTGTAAAATATCAGGCCACTGAAAAATTTGATTGTAAATCTTGTGGGATTGTATATCTTGTGGGTTGTGGTTGCATTCCACCTAAATATTATATAGGCCAAACTAAACGTCAGTTAAAGATACGGATCTTAGAACACATGGGGGATATTAGAAATCATAGGATGGAAAGTCCAATTTCTGAACATTTTAATGTTGTTCACAATGGTGTTTTGGATTCTTTGTTTTTTTGTGCATTAGCTAAACCGGATGTCTATAATGCTGGTAATTTTTTACAGAAGTTATTGAATTTAGAAAGTAGGTTTATATTAACTTTTGGTACTTTGAAACCTAAAGGGTTGAATTTGGAAATGAATATCACCATTTAAAGGTGTTATACATATTTTACAAAGGTACTTGTAAAATATTTAGTTAATTTCCTACAACATGCATATATTTATTGGTATAATATATAGTTAATTTTCTATTATATGCATTTATTTTGTTGAATGCTTCTGTGTATTTTGTCTTTTCTTGTGGTTCACTAATGCATGGTCTCTTTAAAGCTTCAAGCCTCTTGTTGTATTTAATTGATTAATTATCATGATGGATTTTATTATAAAAGATGCAGAAAAATCTGAATGGTTATTCCTTTGAAGGCTATTTCTAGCCGAGGTACCAGAATAAACCTGTTTGCATCTCAGCTCCAGCTCTTGGTGGTTTTTCACTTAATAGTACACTGTTAACATGAGAGAGGATTATACAGTAATGTTGACATCTCGGTAATGGTTGAATGTGTCTGCATGTACCTTTACTAAAGACTTGTTGTTGTTTAAGATCGTGGACAGCAGAATAAGGTAATAGGGCAGAGCCTGTATTAAATCTCTGTGAGAACACTACCACTTGACTTGTAAGAAAATGAGGGATTTTGGAACAGCTGGAAAGAGAGCATCTCTCCCAATGCCACACAGTCTCAGGCTGTTCTCCCTGGCTTTTGTGTTCACCCTCCCTTGATCACCCGATTCCTTGCTGGATGCACTGGGCATGAACCTTCAGAGGGTGAGCCCTCAGACTCCATGGGAAGTCCACCTCAGTGGTACTCATTATTTGAGCCCAGAGAGCATGGGATCTGAGGGGAAGTGATGAACACAGAGCCTGAGAGTCAACATTCCTACATTGGCCAGTCAGCATCCCTAGCTGTGGCAGTAGCTATTGTAGTGAGGTCAAAACATCATCTACGCTCCTATGAGTTAACTCTGGATGACCTGTGATAGTCGTGGTATCCACCAGAGGTTGCAAACGCATCAGGTTTACTCCTCCCCTTAGGATAGAAGAGCACTTCATCCTATTCCCCATCCCCACCTCCAAGCCAACCTTACTGCTAACTGCCTTTTTACACTGTTTTGTAAGAGGAATATAAATGGATTTAGAATAGCGTGTTAGTTCACTTTTTTACATAGATCAGAGTATATCCCTTCTTTCAAAAGGCAAAATTCTTCATTGGACATCCATGGAGTTCAGAGTCTTGACCAGTCCACTAATGCTGGTGTGCGTAAAAGAAAAATGGATTCTTCATTTTGAATAAAGTTCATGACTGTGAAGGGGCAACCTATTTTTTCTTCTCGGGTTTCTGATTCTGGCTCTGAAGAAAGTGTGGTTTATGATAGTCCCTTTGAAGGCTTCTCTTTTTCTGAAACTGTTTTCAGAAAGAATCAGTTTTTTTCAGTGGGAACAAAATGACATTCCACTGACTCTTAATAAATATTGCCATTTACTGCCACTGATATTTCTCCTGAACCTTCTCCAGTTCCTCCTGTTCTTTGAGAATTGGAGGATGGATGTATTACAGATTTTAACTTGCCTGCAGCCAGCCTGGTGCCCTAGAAAGCAGATAAAATATATAAAGTTCCTCAAACTTGCAAGTTAATTGTATTCTAAACCCAAATTAGACTCAACAGTGATTTATTTGGTAAATTCAGCTGCTGCTAAACATTTGGTTAATCCTAATCCCTCCCCTTCTGACAAGGATGAGAAAGTTTTGGACAGAGTTGAGAAAAGATGTATTTTTCTGCATTTTTAGAATTTTCAACCATCTAACTCGTAAGTTAATGTTTATGCTTGCCTGTTCTGAGTACATGAGAAACATTCTTGCATCATTTCCGTCATCTGAGGAAAAAAAAACTTCTGTATGTAATCTTATTGCTTCAGTATCCGAAGTGGCTATCCACTCTTTGAAATATACTTGTAAGTTGGCTGCTGCCATTGGAACTATTATGAGAATGTTTGCTTGGTTGCATACTCAAAACCTCACTGAGGATGCTAAAGCCGAAAATTTGAATTTTCCCTTAGAGCGGTAGTTTTTGGACCATCTGTAGCAGAGGTCCTTAAAGGAAAACTCCATCTTCGAACTCAAAAACATATTTTTTTTGTTGTATCTTTGTTTTCTGAACTATGTGAATGTATCAAAATCACTCCATGTTTCTTTCACAATTTTAATGTATTTCCCTCAAAATGATGGATAATGGGGCCTGCCTTGGTAACATGATCTTGTTTTATTGCTTTCATTCCTTCTTCCCAGAATATATTTCAAGTCCTGTTTATATGAGTCATGCTTGACATAAAGAAGTGGTGGCGTTTTCTCATGCCATTAAGTTATAATGGCAGGACTGTGAAGCACCATCATCTAACCTACCTTCTGTAACAGAGCTACTTTTATGTTTCCCTTACTGAACCTCATTTGTTTGTCTGTCAGAGCTTGTTCTATGCTATAAATAGCTGTTCGCTACTTCCAGCAAAAGAAAGCAGCAGGCTTCTGTAAAGGGATTCTTTTGTAGCTCTAACAGAATTAACAGACCTGTCCCCATACTCTCCTTCTGATGTGTGAAAACTCTCACTGCAGTAATGATGCTTGTTGTATGATGTAGAGGTGACAAGTAGTAGGACTCCAAATTAAATCTGTCTGCTTGCTTCTTCCTAATGCCTTCAGTGGGAAGTTTTTTTTCTCTCTCATGAGTGATGCAGAATTAAAATGTGCTTTACTAGTTCCCTAATTATTTCTGCCATGTTCACCCCCTCCTTTTTTTCTGTTTCATATTTATTTATACTTTGGTAACTAGCAAAGTGAACTGGTCCCAGGACCTTTTTCAGCCATGACTTGTGCTACATTGGCAAAGATAATAAATACACTTAGCAGTACAAAGAAAAAAAATACTGATGTAAAGAGATTGGCTATGTGTTGCATATGCAGTCTTTGTCAGTGTGTGATAGTGAATAAGTAAAACATTAAGCAAAATTTATTAGCATATATACATTAATAATGCTTAAGTCTACTATGTTAATTTTATTATAAATAACGAATTGTATGCACCCATATTGCACACACACACACACACATATATATATATATATATATATATATATATATATATGTAGATATAGATTGAGAGTGAGTACATGCATACAAAAATGCGTGTGTGCGTGTGTGTGTGTGTGTGTGTGTGTGTGTGTGTGTAATGGAGAAGTAGATTATGTGCCTGTGTGTGTACTTCATGCCCTTTAAATAAAAACAAATCAAAATGGAAATTTTGTGTTACTGTATGTGTGTGTCTACATATAAACACACAGATATATATATATATGTATGTATATTTGGTTTACTATCATTTAACTGGATCGCACAACAGCAAATTGCGGTTATGTCAAGGAAAAACCTCGAAACTTAAAACACCAAACAAAATCGAAGTTTGGTGACTGTAAATGTCGACTTTGACATTTTTGAACAGTCACTACACTTCCGGGGACAGCATTGCACAGTAAATAACATGTATTCAGGGGCCCCATGCCCCCTGCTACTTAAATATACTAACTCCGGGATCACACTATAGTGAGGGAAAGGGTACATTTCCCAATCCCCACTATAGTGTGAGCTGCATTGAAATGTTGGAACTGACAACAGCGAATGCTGTATTGCATTTGCTGTTGTCAGTTCCGACATTTTCTTTTTCAAATTAATGCGCAAGTAACAGCCAGATTCATGATTTTGTCAATCGCACAAACTGCGTGTGTGTGTGTGTGTGTGTGTGTGTGTGTGTGTGTGTGTGTGTGTGTGTGTGTGTGTGTGCGCGCGCATTTAGACACAGTTAAGTAGTTTTGATTTCATTATCTTAATGTTTTTAATGCAAGGGCACATAATAAACTGCTATGCTGCAACTAAATTGTACTCATTCAAAACCTCTATAAAAGACTTCTTCCAACAAAGCTTGGGTTTGCTCCTGTATGATGAGGTACTCTTATAACTTTTTCTACCTCTACTCACTCTATCTCCACTACTAACTTACCCTACCCTTTCCTCCTCTACACATATTCCCCTAAGGTTGCACTTATACCTTTTCCACATCTATTCCTACTATCCTCTTTCACACCCTACTCTTCTCTTCTCGCACTGTCCTACACCTTCACCAGTATAATGTATTACCATATTTCATGACTTCTAGATTATTAATAATCATTACGATACTCATCTGTTATGTAAATATTGCTGCATCTTCCTATTGTCGGGCTTTCCAAATAATTTGTTGAGTTTTTATTATGGCAAACCATTTTCCATTTTTTCAAATTTTGTGCAAGAATGTTATGACTTTATTATCTCTGTTAAGTTCTCATTCTGACAAACTAATGTGTTGTTATCATATTTGTACTTAAATGTTATGACTTTATTATGTCTGTCTAGTTTTTCATTCTGTTAACTATATGTATTTGGAGCTTTTCTCCACGGGCCTCTGCTGTAAATGGGTATCTCATGATCCAGACAGACTTTCCCGGTAAATAAATGCCAAATAAATAAATAAGTCAACAAACATATGATATGATCTGATGATGTAAATCTTTATTCATTCCTTACTATTAGGACTTCGGTTCTGTCCTTGGAACCGACCCGTTTCCAAGCTCACACCAGCCAAAAACTCTCAGCTAAGACCTACCCATAATGCTTCTCTCATAGTTGCACCAGATCTCGTTTGCCGTGTTCCTCGTCAGACGTGCCTAGCCATCTCTCTCAAAGCTTAGTGGAAATTTGTGATTTTTGGTATATTTTCTCTTCAAACTTTCTTGTTTTTTAGTCAGTTTAGCCTTTTCTTACTATCGCCTATAACCTCCGTCTAGTCCCTACCCTTTACCTTTGGTAATTAAATCTCTACCATCGTTGGTACTATCCCTCTCTCCTACCTGTGGTAGGCCTTTCTTTACCACTTGTGGTGTTTTTTAAATACCATCGTTGGTATTCTCTCCGTTTTCTTTCCTTCTTATTGTTTCCTTTAGGACACCTGTTGCCTGTACTATGTCAGACAAAGTTAAGTTGGGATTTAAACATTGTGACAAGTGTGGGCGTAAGATGCCCAACTTGGACAGCCATGCTCAATGCATTTACTATTTGGGCGTGGACCATATTAAAGCTGATTGTGACATTTGTGCTAGTTTTAGCAATTGCACGCTAGCAGAGCGTAAAGATAAGCTTATTTTGAAAGGTTTAATCAAACCGCCTTTTTCGGAGGCTCTATCTGGGTCGGAGGTCTCACCACCTCCAAAGACCAAAAAACACGAGGAAAAATGGAGTCACTCGGTCCCTACATCTCCGTCAGTTACTGAACCGAGTCAGCTGCATGCTTCTCCGGCACCCTTGGCACAGACCCCTTGGGCACCAGTGCTGTCTCTGATGTTGACTCCTATTTCAGTTCCAGCCTCGGCACCACTGGCTTCGGTACAGTCTTTGGTTCCGACATTGGCTTCCATAACTATACCTGCTTCGACACCATCCCGGGCCACAGTGCCGATAGCTTCTTAGGCTCCACAGATTGACCTCTGCTCCTAAAGTCAAATATCTCCCAAGAACCAGATACCATCCAATGTACAATCCTTTTTTGGGGCATCGCTTTAGCCCCTTTCTTGACAGACATGATTCTTCTTCAGCAGCCTCCTTTAGATCCAACAGGAGCCTCTCTGAACTAGATGTAGTGCGGGTTGTGGATCAGCTTCTGGCAGCTAGGGGATTGCCCACTCCAGCTAGACCTTCTGTCTCGATTGGCTTGAAATCCTTCACAGCATATTCTCCTATTTATCCTCCTCCAGCCTCTACCCAGGCCCCGGAGAGCTCAGTACTGATGTCCACCCCAGTGCATATTGTCTTGGCTCCAACTGCATTTTTTTTCCCCTGTCGGCACTGACCACCCTTGCTGCATTGGCTCCGTTGGAGCTGGTGCATTTTTGGAGCTGTGTTTGCACTGTTGGCACCTTGATACCTAGCCCAGCGCCTATTTTTTTCACTGGCGCTGTCTATGTCCATGGCTCCGATAGCTTCCAATCCTCTCGGAGCTCCTCAACTGGAGGTGGGCTCCTCATGATGGGGTATGACCCCAGTTCCGAGGGTGTCCTTCTCTGTTCCGGGCTCCCATCCCTCCTCGGCTGGGCCTGCTTTCCAGGTCATGGAGTGGGTTCTTGCCTCCGCAAGCTCGCAGTCAGCATCAATGACATCGGCATCAGAACCCCCTCCCCCCCAGTATGCAGCTGTCCCAACCCCCCTACTTTGGGATTCCGGGCATGGGAGCCACAAGATCTCCCTTTGAAGGGAACCCTTTCTCTGGAGTCCTCCTCAGAAGATCCCTCTGGGGATCCACCCCAGAAGAAACGGTGCAAGAGGAAGCACCTTGATTTCCCTGAGGAATCTATCACTGAAGGCACCGATTGTGATGAGGGAGAAGAGGCCCCGAAGTCTCATTCAGAGATGTTCTCGAAATTCTCAAGCAGCGGAGAGACTGGAAGTCCTCTAAACCTTCTTCTGAGGAAACAGTGTCCTTGCAGGTCT
Source organism: Protopterus annectens (assembly GCF_019279795.1). Taxonomy (NCBI): domain Eukaryota; kingdom Metazoa; phylum Chordata; order Ceratodontiformes; family Protopteridae; genus Protopterus; species Protopterus annectens. The sequence continues at coordinate 333,569,187 of NC_056746.1, forward strand.
TCCATGCCCAGCCGTCTACTTCCTGGGTGACCCCACCTGCAGATGAGCTTGTTAAGCTGATCGTGCAGCATGTCTGGAAAGCCCTGAACAATGTAGAGCCTGTCCCCTGGAGGCCGGACAAAATTCTATCCACACCTGAAGACCAGCCCCACTGGTCCAAGCAGTTGACGGTTGATTCCATGGTCATGGCGGTGGCCACCAAGAGGGAACTGGCAGAAGATGGTTCCACTGTACATCCTCTGAGCAGGGCGTCTTGGGCCATGGACAGACTAGGGAAGAGGACCTATGCTTCAGTGACCATTCAGTTGCTGAACTATTTGACACACTTCACTCGCCTCCAAAGAGACCTAATCTCTGAAATCTCTTCCTCTTTGGCAGGGGTACTGCCTGATGACATGCGTGACACTGTTGCCTCGCAGCTAGCTACCCTTGAATCTATCTTGAACTCCTCGATGCATTTGATATCTCACACTACCAAGGGGGCAGCTCGAGGTGCCGCATCAGGCATTGTCATAAGATATAATGCTTGGATGCAGTTGTGTGATTTCACAGACCCCTTTAAATCTTCCTTCGTCAATGTGCATATCGACGAATCTACACTTTTTGGTCCCAAAGTACGGGACACAGCAATACGAAGTGAGAAAGATGGAAAGACCTTGTCTGCTGTGGGCATATGCCTTTCCACCCCCCCAGAGGTCGTACCCCAGGAACCAGAAGGGAGGAAAAATGTGGTTCAGAAAATCCCAAACATCTTTTCTTGACATTCATGGTGAGCAATCCCCCCCCGGGGCAGAGGGGGCAACTCATCTGGAAGACACCCCTTTCGGGGTAGAGGGGGTCCTCATAACCAGAGCGCTAGAGATTCCTTCCCTGGCCGACCCTACCAGTTCTGAGTAGCGGCCCGATTGCTTTCCTCTGGAAGCAGTCAGTGGTCGTTTTTCTCTGCACCTACCAGCCTGGCAACTTAATAACTACTGATGTCTGGGTGCAGAGAATAATATCCAGGGGTTACCAGATACCATTCAATTTAACTTCCAGACCCGACAAACGAATCCCCGATGTGCCACCCAATCAGAGGGAAGTAGCAGCTTTAGAAATAGAAAAGCTGTTAAGAAAGAGTCATCCAACCAGTCCCACCAGAACAGAGAGGATTTGGGTTTTACTCGAGGTTCTTTTTAGTGGCAAAAAAGACAGGGGACTGGAGACTGATCCTGTATCTCAGCCTATTGAACAAATTTATCAAACCTTAAAAATTCCGGATGGTCATGGTACAGTCCATTCTCCCCTTCCTAGGGAGGGACAACTGGATGTGCTCTATAGACCTCCAGGACGTGTATTACCACATAAAGATGGATCACCGCTCCCGGAGGTTTCATCGCCTCCAGCTGGGAGCCAATCACTACCAGTTCAGGGCACTGCCATTCGGTCTCTTGACAGCCCCCCCCCCTCGAGTGTTCACTAAATATATGGCTGTTGTAGTAGCTTGTCTTCGACTACAAGGATTCCAGTTGTTTTAGTATCTAGACGATTGGCTCCTTACCGCACCGACCAGGAATCTTCTAATCACCAGCCTCTCTTACACTCAAGGCCTCACTCTCTGCTTGGGGATTGTAGTCAACAAGGACAGATCTCAAATGTCCCCAACAAAAACACTGGAATTCATTGGAGCAGTATTCGACATAACATCCTGTCAAGCTTTGCTCCTTCCTCACAGGCTTTTGAAAATAAGACACCAAATCCAAGTCCTCCTTCCACAGACCTATGTACCAACACTCATTGTACTGCAACTGTTAGGGTCCATGGCGGCTGCCATTACTCTAGTACCACTGGCGAGGTTGCACATGAGAATACTACAGTGGCTCCTTTCTGCACAATGTTCGATCTTAACTCACTCAGTCGACCACATGATATGTTTTACAAACCTTTGCAAGGAAGAAATGCTATGGTGGATGAAGTCACAATTGAATCTTTGGTGTGAACCATTCTGTCTCCCCCAGCCCACTGCCACTGTGACCACTGACGCTTCCCTGTTAGGGTGAGGGGGGCATTTGCAGGGAATGGAGGCCAATTTGCACAGCAATGTCCTGGAACTGACGGCTGTTCTCTTAGTGTTGCAAGCATTCCATACATCCCTACCTTCTGGGACTATTGCAATTCAGTCGGACAACATGTCAGTTGTCTGGTATATAAACAAGCAAGGCAGAACCAGGTCTTACCCCCTGTGTCAGGAAGCCATGGCGATTTGGCACTGGGTGATAGCTTCCAACCGCTTTCTTATAGCAATGCACATTCTTGGGAGTTCCAAACGTATTGTGGACAATCTGAGCAGGATCATCCTGATGCCTCACAAGTGGTCCCTCAATCCTGTAATAGTGGATTGGATTTTCCACTGCTGGGGCAAGCCTTGCTGCAATCTGCTTCCCCCCTAAACAACCAATGCAGCAGCTACTTTGCCCTGATCCCCCCTCAGGGGGAACCCCTGAGGGATGCTCTAATGCACATTTGGCCCCCAGGTCTACTGTATGCCTTTCCTCCGTTTCCCCCCATCCAGAAATTTCTCCAGAAAGCTCAAAGGTTGAGAAGCAAAGTGATCCTTATTGGCCCTGTCAAGTCTGGTTCCCGTTCATATGGCCTCATCTGATTCACAGCCCGTGGATCCTGGATCATTCCCAAGGTCTGTTATCTCCTCCTCAGGGACTGATTCATCCCAATCTCCACAGCCGCAAGCTCACAGCTTGGTTCCTCCACTTCCAGTGATTGCTAGGCTGCCTGACATCTCATCTCCTGTTCATGAAATTCTTCTGGCTTCACACAAACCTTCCACCAGGAAAGTTTATTCTAGTAAATGGACTAGGTTTTCTGTTTGGGCCCAAGATCAGAACTTGGATCCTTTCTCTATGCCTATTCAAAAGATCCTACAATACCGGAAGCCTCTTCTACATGCAGGAGCTTTAAAGGGGAGTGTTAAGTTCTCCTCCTCTCTGCAATAAAAATGGTGGAAAAAAGTTCCACAGCTTTTGGTCTTTTTTATAGCATCTATGGTGTCCCTGACATCAGCAGGATTAATTGCTCATCTAAGACTGACAGCTGTACCTGACGGGGTAAACTACAGAATGATCTGTGTCTGTGGTATTTCATGCAGGTGGAGACAAATTTGTCTGCAAAGTATGTGAGAAGTTAAGATTTAAAAAAAAAAAAACGTAAAAAAAAAAAATAAGTGGGCTTTCTTATCCATTGATGCCAAGGCAAGGAAATGAAAGTTTTAAAAAGTACAAGCAGGTTTCTGGTACTTACACAATATTGGAACCATATTGTAGGGAGAAAAGAAACCTAAGGATTGAGTTAAATTGTAGGGGAGGGCAGAGTTTTCCTTTAAAAGTATGAAGAGAGGCAACATGATTCAGGGAATTTCACAGATTAATTCCCTCTAGAAGTATGTTAAGGGATTTAATGCTATCTCTACAACTTTTTACGAAAAAAGCAAACTAAGCAGATACAAGAAGCTCATGGTAAGCAGACTTATAAAAGACTGACTAACAAATCTGAATGACTATCTTCAAAATACTTCCTCTCTTCCCACTTTGGCAAACCTTTAATCCTTCCCAAAAAATCTGAACCACCTGTTCTTTTATTTGGCAACAGATACAAAGATCAGATGCTATCCATGTCATTACTGATCACAGATGGGTCCTTGGATCTGACCTCAACAGCAACAGCTCCTGAGCTCAAGCTCCTCCCCTCCCCTTACTTCCTGTTACCCATAATCCTCAGATCTTGTTTGCCACGATTGTGAACGGTCATGTTCTTGCTGCTCGAGCTTGCTTACTGATGGATAAGTACATTTTTTGGGGTTGTTTCTCTTTTTTTCTGTCTCCTTTTTCCCTCTATCTAATAACTGTTTGTAGTATCAGTGTTTTTGTAGGGTTAGCAGTAGATTCCCCCCATTAGTCTTTCGCTGGCATTAGGATTTTCCTGACCCTTTCCCACTTTCTTCTTCTTCTCCCAAGGTTCAAAGGTCCTTGTATCCGATCAGTGGTTTGAAATCACCCTCGGCACTGACAAATCTCATCTGATCTGTTGGCGGGGAATCTTGTTAGCTCAGATCCATCCTGGCCCTCTGGTCCAACGGCTCCTTTGGAGACAGTTGTTATCATTGACTCTTCAGCTCCTCCAGGCTGTTGGATCTGAAGAGATCTAATAGATCCTCATCTAGGAACTGCAGGCAGTCTACCCACTCTGGCCATTCTTCAGGCTCCCCTTGGTTCACTAGGAGTTTGCTCTCATCTGATATGGACAAGATGATGAGCTTTCTCAATGCCCAAATGGAACTGGGTCTGCTTCCATCTCCTAGTCGCATGCCAAGGGGCATTTCACCCACCTCTGATCTCCTCTTCTCCCGCCTGACTCCTGAGAGTTCAGCGCCCCAGGGTCAGAGCCTGCCTAAGGAGAGGCCGTTGGTGTTGGGTAGTGCCCCCACTCCCATGCCACCTGGGTCCCTGGCTGGTTCAGCCCACTTGCCTGCTGGGTTGGCTTTGCCTCTAGCCTGAGAAATCCCCAGGGGTCACTGGGGGGGGGGGGGTTCCAGCCCACAGTTTTCAGATCTTTCCCTTCGCTTGGGGGCCTCTTCGACAGCTTGGGTCGGATATCGTCCAGAGACATCAGCACTGTGCCAGGGTCTCCACTTCCACCCTAGTCGGTCACGGCTGGTGGAGGGGAGGGTGGGGCTTTGTCCAGTCCATTTGCCTTCTGGGTGATGGAGAGAACCGTCTCTGGTTGGTGGGCAGCCATTTCCTCGGCTCTGGACCCTACCCTGCCTGGTTCCATTTTGGGTGACGAGTCTACATCATCGGTCTGGAATCAGCCTCCCCGGGATTGCCTTCAGAAGGGCATCACTCCCATAGGGGTTTCCGCCTCCTCTGAGCCATCCCCAAAGCCCACGGTGGAGGAGCTTTCCTGGAAGAGGAAGTGCAAGAGGAGGCACCTTGACTCTCCTATAGAGTTGCTAACAGAAGACATAGGTTCATAGGTAGGTACTAGGCTATCTGCCCAAAGGCATTTATAAGCCTAGCCAGAATGTGTTGGCTTTCGCCGCCCCCTTAGATAAGTTCCCTGTGCCTCTGTCCAGCAGAGCCACTGAAGTGATCCCCAGGGTAAACTTTCTGTTTCCCATCCACTCGTCAAGGTTTCTCTTGAAGAGTGTTAGCGAGGAGCTCTGCCTAATGTAGATTGGAATCCTATTCCAAAGCATGGGAAGTCTCTGTGACAGGAATCTATCCCTCCAGCACGTCCTAGTTATTGTTTTGGTGAGGTTTAGATCCCTAGAGCGTGTGGCGCGAGGGGATAAGCTTTTCTTTAGGTGGAGCATGTCCATTAGTTCTGGGTTGGACATGGCCTTGTATGTCAGACGGAGATCACTCTGAGTAGGCATTATGCAACTGAGTACAGCTGGAGTTTCTTCAGTCGAGCTGCATAGGGCATCTGTTTGAGGTGAGTGATCCTCTTGGTGAGGTACTTCTGTGGTCTTTCCAGCTGTTGCAGGTGTCTTGTAAGATACATCCCAAATGGGGCATTGTACTCTATGATGGGTCTGATGAATGATGAGTAGAGGGACAGAATGGCCTCTTTTGATCTGGATGTGAACCCTTTTGTGATAAGGTGGGCCATGTAGAAGGATTTTCTAACCACTTTGGCAATATGATTATCAAAGGAGAGTTTACTATCTACTTGGGTCCCCAGATCCCTTATTATGTCTTCAGTATTTAGGGGACTACCACCTATGTGGTAGTTTGTGGGTACTTTGTTTTTTCCAAAGGGGAAGACTATGCACTTTTTGGCATTTAGCTTGAGGCCATGATTTTGAAACCAGGTATCCGTCTCATTGAGACCCTTTTGGAGGATGTCTGTGTCAGCCGGAGAGTCAATTATAGCCCCTAGTTTGCAGTCGTCTGTGAACTTGGTCAGCCATAGTCCTCCTGTGCTTGCCTGTACCTCTGAGAAGTATATGCTGAACAGGACAGAGGAATGAGCCATGGGGAACACCACTTGTAACCGGTTTAGGGTCAGACCTAGCTCCTGCAACTCTTACCATGTGGGTTCTGTCCGTGAGCCAGTAGGCAACCCATCTTGTGACGTAGGGGTTTATGTTCAGGCTGGTGAGCTTGTCTATAATACCAGAATGGGGAATGGTGTGAAAGGCCTTTGCGAGGTCTAGGTAGGCTGTGTGTACCACCTTTCCCTCGTCTATAGCCTTGGTAACTGTCTCAAAGAGGTCCACCAAGTTTAAGAGGCATGAGCTGGCCTTAACAATGCTGAACTGGGTAGGGTCCAGTGTTTGGAAGTTCCCAATGTCTCTGTTAATGAGTTCCATGATGATGCGCTCCATAGCCTTGCAGACCAAGCTAGTCAGGCTTATAGGGCAATAGTTCCCGGGTTCTGTTGTGGCTCCACCTTTGTGGAGCAGAATAACCGTTGCTGTGTGCCACTCTATGGGTACGTAACATGTGGAGAGGCTGAGTTTGAACAGTATGTTTAGGTGAGGGGTTGGTTCGTCCTTGAGCTTGTGTAGGAAGCAGCCTGGGACACTGTCCGGTCCCATTGATGCTGTGTTTTTGGCTTTGGAGAGGGCTGTTTTAACCTGAGTGTCTGTGATTTCAGGAGCTCTACATTCTTCTGGTATGGTTATGGACCCTTTTGGGGGTGAAGTTTGTGCTGAACCTGTCTGCCAGGATGTTGGCAATACCGGTCAGTTCAGTGTATTTTGTACCATTCTGCACTAACTCCAAGCAGGTCTGAGCATTGCCACTTAGATTCTTGACATAGCTAAAGAATGCCTTGTGGTTATCTTTGGAATCCTTGGCAATTTTTCTTTCGAAACTCACCTTGGATGATTTTATGAGGGATCGTAGTTTCTTGCTGATACTGATCAGGGATGTCTTCCCTTCTTGGGATTTTACTCTTTTCTGTACTAGTTTCCTCCTTCTATTGTATAGGTTGTTTATGGCAGGAGTCCACCAGACTGGTTTCCTTTTCCTGGAGAAGTGAGTCTTGGTTTTGCTTAGGATAGCATGATCCATGCATTCTTGTAGGTGCCCGTAGGATGCATTAGTAAAGGATTTTGCAGCTTGGACAATGTTATCCTTTAGCATGGGGGCTTTGTAACTTTCCACCTCAGTCTTAAGTAATGTGAAGTTTGCTTTTGAAAAGTTTTTCACTGTGTTTTCCTTGTCCGGGGGTGGGGGCGGAATGTGGATATCCAAAGTGATTTCTTTATGGTCAGATCTAACTAGCGAGGGGTTGACCTCTGGTGTGGAGCACCGGTCGCCCATGTTGGTAATGACCAGGTCCAATATGTTGTCACCACTGGTGGGAGTGTTGACCAGATGATCCAGGGCGTTTGAGTTTATAAATTCTAGGAAATGTTGAGCAAGGGAGTTAGTACTTGAGTAGTTCTTCCAATTAATGCTTGGGTAATTGAAATCACCCAATATTAGGGTGTTTGGTAGGACCTTTATATTTTCCAGTGTTTCCAGAAATGTGGAATGGCGGTCTTGGGACATGGTGGGTGATCTGTAGCAAGCTACAATTTGAATTGCAGTTTTGCCCATTGTAAGTTGCACGTGGATGATCTCTGAAGCATCATGTTGTGCCACTAACCTGGAGGTGTGGGTATCCTTGATGAATATGGATAAGCCCCCGCCTTTTGTATTTTGGTCCGGGTTCTATGGCCAAAATGTATGGTATGAGTTATAGCCTGGTAGTGCTGGGGTGCTCTCTGGAGCCTTAAACCAGGTTTCTGTTACTGCACATATATCGATTTTCTCCATACTGAGGAGTGCCTCGAGTGCGTGCATTTTGAGGTTTAGACTTCTGGCATTGAGTAGCATTACCCTCAGATTTTTGTTACTTGTGCTCTTTATGGCGGTGGGTTTGTCTTTTGAGCCTTGCCTAAAAAAGGCACTATGGGGGTGGCAAGAACCTTGGCCAGTATTCGAAAGCCTAAGGGTGACAGGTGCAAGCTGACTCTAGTGAAGTAGCATTGCTTGTCGAGCATGTCATCCCAAGTGGACAGACACTGGATCCCCTTTGAATGACACCAGAAACTTAGCCAATTGTTGAAATTGATCATTTTTTCTTTATACTGTGGTATCATTCTTGGTGAGGGCAGGATGCTACTCAGGGTCAGGGTCATACCGGCCTGGGCTACAAGATCAGAGAGCTCTTCCATGTCTCTCTTCATGTAGCCAGAGTGGTACGGCTCAGGTCATTCACACCAACATGGACAGTGACAGAGTCATATTTGTACTTGTTCTAGAGTGACCTGAGTGCTTGTGTTATGTGGCGGATCCTGGCACCTGACAGGCAGCTAAAAGTAACCTTCTCCTTATGGGTTTTGAGGAAGGGGATGTGTCCCCCAGACTACCGTCTGAGGAGGTGTCCTTTAGCGACACTCTTGAAATCCTGAAAGAGTGGAGTGGTTGGTCTGCCCCCACCCCATTCTCTGAGGAAAACATGTTCTTGAAGGCATTCAGGGCAGGCCCATCTACATCCTGGGTGTCTCCTCTTGCAGACGAGTTAGTCCAGCTAGTGGGCAGCAGGGCATGGAAGGAGCCAAACACAGTTGAACTGGTCCCAAAGAGGGCTGATAAGTTCTTCCATCCCTCTAAGGACAAACCATTTTGGTGCAAAGGTGTCCCAGTAGATGCCATTGTGGTTGCACCAGCCACCAGGAAAGAGGCTGAGGAACAGTTCCTTCCCCTAACAGGGAGTCTTGGGTGATTGACCAGTTCGGCAAGCATGTGTATGTCTCAGGTACGTTCAGACTGAGGATTGTGAGTTACATGGCACACTTCATACGGCTGCAAAGGGATTTGGTCTCAGAGCTTTCCTCTTCCCTTTTAGAGTTGTTGACTCCGGAGAGCCTCAAGGTGGTTTCTCTGAAGCTATCCACACTCACTTCCCCTAGCTAATGCCTCGATGAGGTTGATCTGCAACGCTGTTGAGGCCACCTCACGAGCAGCGGGTACAGGCATTGCTGTTGGGCGTCATGCCTGGCTTCACCTTTGCGGGTTTGCGGACAAGTTTAAGGCGTCCTTTACTAATGCCCCATTTGATAGATCTACTCTCTGTGGTCCCTTGGTCAAGGACACAAGTGTGGAGGAGGGAAAGACCTTGTCAGCAGTCGGTATCAAGTTTTCTGCTCCCCAACGGTCCTTCTGTAAGACTCAGAGGGGTAGTAGAAAGCTATGGTTTGCAGAACACCGTATTCCTTCCAGAATGAATCCTGTTCTTCCAGCCAGGGAAGGGGATTCAATGGCAGGCACTGCCCCATGGGCAGAGGGTGATCCTTAGAATCAGGGCTTCCAAGAAAGCTTCTCGGAGAAGCCTCCACAGCGCTCCTGAAGTGCTGCCTGACTGTCCTGCCCTGGAGCCAGTCGCGGGTCCAATCTCCTTGCACCACCTGGCTTGGAATGCCATTACCTCAGATCAGTGGATGCTAAACAATAGTGTACAGGGGATACCTCATACCCTTTGATCACCCCCCTCCAATCCAAAAGTCACTCCGAGACATCCCATCCCACAAAAGGGAGTTAGCTCTTTCAGAGGTGCAAGACCTCCTTTAAAAATGGGCCATCCAGAAGGTTCCAACAGGACAACAATGATCTGATACTCACTCTTGCTTCTTTTTAGTGCCCAAAAGAACAGGGGACCTGCGTCCCATTCTGGAACTCAGCAATCTGAATTTATTGGTCAAGAAGGCAAAGATCCAGATGGTCACTGTTCAGTCCATTCTTCTGCTTCTGTGCAAGGATGACTGGATGTGCTTGAAGGATGTGTACTATCACATAAAAATAAATGTGTGCTTCAGGAGATTTCTGTGCTTCCGCTGGGTCCAATCATCAGTTCAGAGCCCTGCCCTTTGGTCTCACCTCAGCCCCCTGAGTGTTCACCAGATGTATGTCAGTGGTTGCAGCCCATCTCCAGCTGCAGGAGTTTCAGGTCTTCCTGTACCTGGACATTTGGCTTCTCATGGCTCCCACAAAGCATCTTCTTTCGCTAGCCACAGACTTCACTTTAAACCTGTTTTACAATCCTGGCATTACTGTCAACCTTCCAAAGTCTCATCTTCCTCTGTGCCAGAGGCTGGGGTTCATAGGAGTTCTTCTGGACATGGCGTCAGAGACTGCAGCTCTTTCCCTGCGCAGAGTAGACATGGGAGCAAGTTCTCCTCCTCCTGGATCAGGACAGTGCCCCTGCCCATCTCATTCTTCAGGTCCTTGGGTTGATGGCAGCTATTCAGTTAGCTCCCCTTGCCAGGTATCACATGCAAGTGCTTCATTGTGCCCTGGCGATACAGTGGTAAGCCCATCTTCACCCTATTTCCACAACGATTCACATTTCTTGGGTCTGCAAGCAGCACTTGAGCTAGTGGGTCTGGACTGAGGATCTTCTGTTAGGGCAACCCTTTTGCCTTCTGCAACCCTAAGCCACGGTGACCATGGACACCTCCCTGTTGTGGTGGGTGGAGCATTTCCATGGAAGGATGGTCCAAGACACGTGGTCCCCCTCGGGAACCAAGTTGCACATCAATATCCTCGAGGTGAGAGTGGTCCTACTAAAGTTGCAAGCGTTCCAGGACCTTCTCTCCCTCTGGACAGTAGCAATTCAGGCAGACAGCATGGCTGTAGTCTGGTACATCAACAAGCAAGTGGGAGGACACAATCTTACCCACTGTGCAGAAAGGCCATGAGAGTTTGGGAATGGGCGATGGCCTCAGGATTTTCTTGCATTGCATATCCCTGGCAATTCCTGTGAGCTAACAGATAAGCTGAGCAGGTCTATCCTGAGTCCCCAAGAGTGGTCTGTGAAACAGTCAGTTGCGAGTTGAATCTTCCACCAATGGGGATCTCTGTGCTGTGACCTATTTGCTCCTCCAGCCAATCACAAATGCAGGAAATACTTTGCCTTGTTCCCCCCATGAGGGGAGTTATCCAGGGATGCTCTGATTCACAATTGGTCACCGGGACGCCTCTGTGCCTATCCTCCAATGCCCCTCATTAACAAAGTTCTACCAAAAGTTTGTCATCTGAAGGCTAACTTCATCCTCATTGCCCCCTTTTGGCCTTGTCAGACGTCGTTCTCCCTCCTCTGGTCTCATCTGAAATATCTGCCTTGGATATTGGATCCAGTACAGGATCTCATTTTCCACCCATGGGGACTTCCCTCTCCTGATCTGATGTCCCTGAGGCTGACAGCTTTGTACCTCCAGTTCCAGTGATAGCCAGACCAAGTTGTCTTCACCGGTGAAGGATATTATTTTGGCTTCTCAAAAAACTTCCACTAAAAAGGTTTATTCCAGCAAATGGAAGAGGTTCTCTCTTTGGGCTCGTCAGAGGGACATAGATCCCTTTTTGTCTCTAGTTCCAGATATGTTGACGTTCCTGTCTTCTCTTTTCCAGCAAGGGGCCAGTTTCTCAGTGAGTAAGCTGTAGTTGGCAGCTATCTCAAAATTCCATTTGAATGATAGTCCCATGTTTTCTTCTCAGCTCTGCAAGGCTTTTCTCAAATGGGTATTCTTGTTTAGGCCTCTCTTCAAAGATCCGTCTCCTCCTTGGGATCTTACCTTGGTGCTGCAGTCCCTAACAAAACCTCCTTTCGAACCTGCTGAAAAATGTGATATTAAGTTTCTATCTTAAAGACGGCCTTCTTCGTGGCAATTACCTCTGCCAAGAGGGTTTCTGAGCTGCAAGCTCTTTGTATTCATGGTTTTTCATAAGGATAGGGTTTCCCTTAGGATCATTCCTTCCTTGATTCCAAAAGTGGCTTCAGAAACCAACCTAAATCAGTATATCCAGCTCCCTGTCTTTTTTCCCAACTTCTCAAACAAAGGGGAGTATCAGCTACATTGCCTGGATGTTGATAGGCAGTTAACATTTCTACTTAAAGAGGACTGAGGATTTTCAAAAGTCGGATCAGCTTTTTGTAGCCTTCTCCCAGGCAAGGAGCGGCAAGGCCATTTTCAAAGTGTCGATTTCTCATTGGATAGTTTCTTGCATAATTCACATTTGCGAGAGCAGTCATAGGGATCTTCCCAGAGCTATTAAAGCTAATTCTCTGAGGTCAGGGGCTATGTCTTCAGCGTTCTGAGCCATGACTTCCTTAGATGACATTTGTGCTGCTGCCACTTGGTCAAGGCCCATACCTTTGTAACACATTACAAGTTGGATCTGGTATCTAGGGGTACAGCCTCATTTGGTTCTTCTGTGCTCCGGCATGTGCTTCCTTGAGACCTCCCAGAATTTGGGTAGCTGGAGACTCTGACCCATCTGTGATCAATAATGACATGGATAGCATCTGATAAAGAGTTATGTATTTACCATAGCTTGGAATCTGTGCTATCCAGTGTTGTCATTCATCACATTCCCACCCTCTGTCCCCGTCCTGGTGACCAGACGATTCTTAGAATGCTGCCGTGTTGGGTATGCTGTTCCTGGGTTAGAACAGTGTTACTGCCATGATAGTTTACCTAGCAAACTCGATCTGAGGATTATGGGTATCAGGAAGTAAGGGGAGGGGAGGAGCTCAAGCTCAGTAGCTGTCGCTCACTTTGCCGGCTCAGATCCGAGGTCGGATCCAAAGACCCATCCGTGATGAATAATGACATTGGATAGCACAGATTCCAAGTTTTTGTAACTAAATGTGTTCTGAAAGTGATTCATCACGGATACAGATGGCAGTGGGAATTACTACCTCTCTTCCAGGGGATTCCTTCACATCCACTAGATCAAACTTCTCTTTTCCCTTCTGTCATTCAGGATTTGCTGGTTCTGGAGGTTATAAAATTGGTCCTTCCTCCTCAGAAAGGAGAAGGATTTTATTTGATTATGTTTTTGGTGCCAAAGAAAGAAAGAGGCTTTGTGGAGACCAGTTATGGATCTTTCCCTTTTGAACAAGTGTGTGATAGTACCCAAGTTCAAAATAGTGTCTCTTCACAATTTGTTACCTGTTAGTCTCCATTTAAGTTTTCCAATGACCCTAGATTTAAAAGAAGCTTATCACATTTTTATAGATCCAAATTTCAAACATTTCTTAAGTTTTTCTGTGTCTGGATCACATTCAGTTT